>NC_059182.1:9394227-9552000 GCF_020631705.1 Daphnia magna
TAATTCTATATGTATTCTGCATCAAATATACTTGTATTCAATGTGAATACACTGTTATACCATGAGTTTATACTTCTGTATGTATACTGCATCAAATATACTTGTATTCAATGTGAATACACTGTTATACCATGAGTTTTTACTTCTATATAGAAACAGCATCAAATATACTTGTATTCAATGTGAATAAACTGTTATACCATGAGTTTTTAAATCTATATGTAAACAGCATCAAATATACTTGTATTCAATGTGAATACACTGTTATACTATGAGTTTTTACTTCTATATGTAAACTGCATCAAATATACTTGTATTCAATGTGAATACACTGTTATACCATGAGTTTTTACTTCTATATGTAAACTGCATCAAATATACTTGTATTCAAAGTGAAAACACTGTTATACCAAGAGTTTTTACTTCTATATGTAAACAGCATCAAATATACTTGTATTCAATGTGAATACACTGTTATACCATGAGTTTTTACTTCTTTATGTAATCTGCATCAAATATACTTGTATTCAATGTGAATACACTGTTATACCATGAGTTTTTACTTCTATATGTAAACTGCATCAAATATACTTGCATTCAATGTGAATACACTGTTATACCATGAGTTTTTACTTCTCTATGTAAACAGCATCAAATATACTTGTATTCAATGTGAATACACTGTTATACCATCAGTTTTTACTTCTATATATTAACAGCATCAAATATACTTGTATTCAATGTGAATACACTGTTATACCATGACTTTTTACTTCTAAATGTAAACTACATCAAATATACTTGTATTCAATGTGAATACACTGTTATACCATGAGTTTTTTCTTCTATATGTAAACTGCATCAAATATACTTGTATTCAATGTGAATACACTGTTATACCATGAGTTTATACTTCTATATGTAAACTGCATCAAATATACTTATATTCAATGTGAATACACTGTTATACCATGAGTTTTTACTTCTATATGTATACTGCATCAAATATACTTGTATTCAAAATGAATACACTGTTATACCATGAGTTTTTACTTCTATATGTAAACAGCATCAAATATATTTGTATTCAATGTGAATACACTGTTATACCATGAGTTTTTCCTTCTATATGTAAACTGCATCAAATATACTTGTATTCAATGTGAATACAATGTTATACCATGAGTTTTTACTTCTATATGTATACTGCATCAAATATACTTGTATTCAATGTGAATACACTTTTATACCATGAGTTTTTACTTCTTTATGTAAACAGCATCAAATATACTTGTTTTCAATGTGAATACACTGTTATACCATGAGTTTCTACTTCTATATGTAAACAGCATGAAATATACTTGTATTCAATGTGAATACACTGTTTTACCATGAGTTTCTACTTCTATATGTAAACTGCATCAAATATACTAGTATTCAATGTGAATACACTGTTATACCATGAGTTTTTACTTCTATAAGTAAACAGCATCAAATATACTTGTATTCAATGTGAATACACTGTTATACCATGAGTTTTTATTTCTTATATGTAAACAGCATCAAATATACTTGTATTCAATGTGAATACACTGTTATACCATGAGTTTTTACTTCTATATGTAAACTGCATCAAATATACTTGTATTCAATGTGAATACACTGTTATACCAAGAGTTTTTACTTCTATATGTAAACAGCATGAAATATACTTGTATTCAATGTGAATACACTGTTATACCATGAGTTTCTACTTCTATATGTAAACAGCATCAAATATACTTGTATTCAATAGGAATACACTGTTATACCATGAGTTTTTACTTCTATATGTAAACTGCATCAAATATACTTGTATTCAATGTGAATACACTGTTATACCATGAGTTTTTACTTCTATATATAAACAGCATCAAATATACTTGTATTAAATGTGAATACACTGTTATACCATGAGTTTTTACTTCTATATGTAATCTGCATCAAATATACTTGTATTCAATGTGAATACACTGTCATACCATGAGTTTTACTTCTATATATAAACAACATCAAATATACTTGTATTCAATGTGAATACACTGTTATACCATGAGTTTTTACTTCTATATATAAACAGCATCAAATATACTTGTATTCAATGTGAATACACTGTTATACCATGAGTTTTTACTTCTATATGTATTCTGCATAAAATATACTTGTATTCAATATGAATACACTGTTATACCATGAGATTTTTTACTTCTATATGTAAACAGCATCAAATATACTTTTATTCAATGTAAATACACTGTTATACCATGAGTTTTTACTTCTATATGTATTCTGCATCAAATATACTTGTATTCAATGTGAATACACTGTTATACCATGAGTTTTTACTTCTATATGTAAACAGCATCAAATATACTTGTATTCAATGTTAATACATTGTTATACCATGAGTTTTTACTTCTATATGCAAACATCATCAACTATACTTGTATTCAATGTGAATACACTGTTATAACATGAGTTTTTACTTCTATATATAAACAGCATCAAATATACTTGTATTCAATGTGAATACACTGTTATACCATGAGTTTTTACTTCTATATGTAAACTGCATCAAATATACTTGTATTCAATGTGAATACACTGTTATACCATGAGTTTTTACTTCTATATATAAACAGAATCAAATATACTTGTATTGAATGTGAATACACTGTTATACCATGAGTTTTTACTTCTATATATAAACAGCATCAAATATACTTTTATTCAATGTGAATACACTACTATACCATGAGTTTTACTTCTATACGTAATCTGCATCAAATATACTTGTATTCAATGTGAATACACTGTTATACCATGAATTTTTTACTTCTATATGTAAACAGCATCAAATATACTTGTATTCAATGTGAATACACTGTTATACCATTAGTTTTTACTTCTATATGTATACTGCATCAAATATACTTGTATTCAATGTGAATACACTGTTATACCATGAGTTTTTACTTCTATATGTAAACTGCATCAAATATACTTGTATTCAATGTGAATACACTGTTATACCATGAGTTTATACTTCTGTATGTAAACTGCATCAAATATACTTTTATTCAATGTGAATACACTGTTATACCATGAGTTTTCCTTCTATATATAAACAGCATCAAATATACTTGTATTCAATGTCAATACACTGTTACACCATGATTTTTTACTTCTATATGTAAACAGCATCGAATATACTTGTATTCAATGTGAATACACTGTTATACCATGAGTTTTTACTTCTATATGTATTCTGCATCAAATATACTTGTATTCAATGTGAATACACTATTATAACAAGAGTTTATACTTCTATATGTAAACAGCATCAAATATACTTGTATTCAATGTGAATACACTGTTCTATCATGAGTTTATACTTCTATATGTAAACAGCATCAAATATACTTGTATTCAATGTGAATACACTGTTATACCATGAGTTTTAACTTGTATATGTAAACAGGATCAAATATACTTGTATTCAATGTGAATACACTGTGATACCACGTGTTTTTACTTCTATATGTAAACAGCATCAAATATACTTGTATTCAATGTGAATAGACCTTTTTAAGATTCCTCGGTGTAAGCAGAGCGAAAAGTCGTGCGGCTAGTCGACTAGTGCGCACCATGGCGGGGGATAGCCGTAACTAGCTGCAGACTTGGCTTGATTCTTCGAATCACCTTGTTGTTCGGCTCTATGTTACTGTAGTCTGCTAGTGTATTAAAAGATAAAAATGTCCGTTTTCAAGTTTCAGTTGTCTCAATTAGTGCTTTCTTTAGTTGAAGAGGACCGTGATTTGTATTATAAAACACTAGAGTTCCTGAAGTGTTTTCCTGTTGTGTTTCACATTCATGTTGCACTGATGCATTAGCATTTACCAAAGAATCATCTATTATAAATAAAATATTGTTACTGTAAAAAAAAATACATAGCAGTAAACGAATAATACCTGTAGGTAGGGACAACAACTGGGTATCTTGTCCAAGGGAGCCTAAATTGATCGTTGGAACCCAATCAATGTCATTCGTTGAATACAAATATGCAGGTTTACCTATTACAAACAATTCAGATGTAAGGGATGAAAACTATGAGAATTACAATAATAACTACCTGAGACAAAGTGATGTGAACACACAAAATAGTTGCAACTTCTTCCATGTAAGTTTTTTTCTACAAGTTGCATCCAAAGTCTTCTTCTTTTTTCAATGAGAACTTTGTCACCATCAGAAAACCTATCACATTTAGTGTACTCTGGTATTTTGTAGAACTTCCGTCCTTTTCCTAATTTAGATTGTTGAGTACAAAAACATATAAGACACTTGGCATTAACCATTTCCTAACTTTTCGAGAAATCAACGCAATAGGTTTGACATACAACACAGAGTGCCAGACTACAGTAACATAGAGCCGAACAACAAGGTGATTCGAAGAATCAAGCCAAGTCTGCAGCTAGTTACGGCTATCCCCCGCCATGGTGCGCACTAGTCGACTAGCCGCACGACTTTTCGCTCTGCTTACACCGAGGAATCTTAAAAAGGTCTATACACTGTTATTTTATGAGTTTATACTTCTACATGTAAACAGAATCAAATACACTTGTATACAATTTGAATACACTGTTGTTTTATAAGTTTCTACTTCTACATGTAAACAGCATGGAATATACTTGTATTCAATGTGAATACACTGTTATACCATGAGTTTTTACTTCTATATGTAAACAGCATCAAATATACTTGTATTCAATGTGAATACACTGTTATACAATGAGTTTTTACTTCTATATGTAAACAAAATCAAATATACTTGTATTCAATGTTAATACACTGTTATACCATGAGTTTTTACTTCTATGTGTAAACAGAATCAAATATACTTGTATTCAATGTAAATACACTGTTATACCATGAGTTTTTACTTCTACATGTAAACAGAATCAAATATACTTGTATTCAATGTGAATACACTGTTATACCATAAGTTTTTACTTCTATATGTTAACAGGATCAAATATACTTGTATTCAATGTGAATACACTGCTATTTCATGAGTTTATACTTCTATATGTAAACAGCATCAAATATACTTGTATTCAATGTAAATACACTGTTATACCATTAGCTTTTACTTCTACATGTAAACAGCATCAAATATTCTTGTATTCAATGTGAATACACTGTTATTTCATGAGTTTCTACTTCTATATGTAAACAGCATCAAATATACTTGAATCCAATGTGAATACACTGTTATACCATGAGTTTTTACTTCTATATGTATACTGCATCAAATATACTTGTATTCAATGTGAATACACTGTTATACCATGAGTTTTTACTTCTATATGTAAACAGCATCAAATATACTTGTATTCAATGTGAATACACTGTTATACCATGAGTTTCTACTTCTATATGTGAACAGCATCAAATATACTTGTATTCAATGTGAATACACTGTTATACCATGAGTTTTTACTTCTTTATGTAAACAGCATAAAATAGACTTGTATTCAATGTGAATACACTGTTATACCATGAGTTTTTACTTCTATATGTATTCTGCATCAAATATACTTGTATTCAATGTGAATACACTGTTATAACATGAGTTTTTACTTCTATATGTAAACAGAATCAAATATACTTGTATTCAATGTGAATAAACTGTTATACCATGAGTTTTTACTTCTTTAAGTAAACAGCATCAAATATACTTGTATTCAATGTGAATACACTGTTATACCATGAGTTTCTACTTCTATATGTAAACAGGATCAAATATACTTGTATTCAATGTGAATACACTGTTATACCATGAGTTTTTACTTCTATATGTAAACTGCATGAAATATACTAGTATTCAATGTGAATAAACTGTTATACCATGAGTTTTTACTTCTATAAGTAAACAGCATCAAATATACTCGGACTCAATGTGAATACACTGTTATACCATGAGTTTTTACTTCTATATGTAAACTGCATCAAATATACTTGTATTCAATGTGAATACACTGTTATACCATGAGTTTTTATTTCTTTATGTAAACAGCATCAAATATACTTGCATTCAATGTGAATACACTGTTATACCATGAGTTTTTACTTCTATATGTAAACTGCATCAAATATACTTGTATTCAATGTGAATACACTGTTATACCAAGAGTTTTTACTTCAATATGTAAACAGCATGAAATATACTTGTATTCAATGTGAATACACTGTTATACCATTAGTTTTTACTTCTATATATAAACAGCATCAAATATACTTGTATTCAATGTGAATACACTGTTATACCATGAGTTTTTACTTCTATATGTAAACTGCATCAAATATACTAGTATTCAATGTGAATAAACTGTTATACCATGAGTTTTTACTTCTATAAGTAAACAGCATCAAATATACTTGTATTCAATGTGAATACACTGTTATACCATGAGTTTTTATTTCTTTATGTAAACAGCATCAAATATACTTGTATTCAATGTGAATACACTGTTATACCATGAATTTTTACTTCTATATGTATACTGCATCAAATATACTTGTATTCAATGTGAATACACTGTTATACCAAGAGTTTTTACTTCTATATGTAAACAGCATGAAATATACTTGTATTAAATGTGAATCCACTGTTATACCATGAGTTTCTACTTCTATATGTAAACAGGATCAAATATACTTGTATTCAATAGGAATACACTGTTATACCATGAGTTTTTACTTCTATATGTATTCTGCATCAAAAATACTTGTATTCAATGTGAATACACTGTTATACCATGAGTTTTTACTTCTATATATAAACAGCATCAAATATACTTGAATTAAATGTGAATACACTGTTATACCATGAGTTTTTACTTCTATATGTATTCTGCATCAAATATACTTGTATTCAATGTGAATACACTGTTATACCATGAGTTATTCTATATATAAACAAAATCAAATATACTTGTATTAATGTGAATACACTGTTATACCATGAGTTTTTACTTCTTTATGTATTCTGCATCAAATATACTTGTATTCAATGTGAATAAACTGTTATACCATGAGTTTTTACTTCTTTATGTAAACAGCATCAAATATTCTTGTATTCAATGTGAATACACTGTTATACCATGAGTTTCTACTTTTATATGTAAACAGGATCAAATATACTTGTATTCAATGTGAATACACTGTTATACCACGAGTTTTTACTTCTATATGTAAACAGGATCAAATATACTTGTATTCAATGTTAATACATTGTTATACCATGAGTTTTTACTTCTATATGCAAACAGCATCAACTATACTTGTATTCAATGTGAATACACTGTTATAACATGAGTTTTTACTTCTATATATAAACAGCATCAAATATACTTGAATTAAATGTGAATACACTGTTATACCATGAGTTTTTACTTCTATATGTATTCTGCATCAAATATACTTGTATTCAATGTGAATACACTGTTATACCATGAGTTATTACTTCTATATATAAACAGAATCAAATATACTTGTATTCAATGTGAATACACTGTTATACCATGAGTTTTTACTTCTATATATAAACAGCATCAAATATACTTTTATTCAATGTGAATACACTACTATACCATGAGTTTTACTTCTATATGTATTCTGCATCAAATATACTTGTATTCAATGTGAATACACTGTTATACCATGAATTTTTACTTCTATATGTAAACAGCATCAAATATACTTGTATTCAATGTGAATACACTGTTATACCATTAGTTTTTACTTCTATATGTATTCTGCATCAAATATACTTGTATTCAATGTGAATACACTGTTATACCATGAGTTTTAATTCTATATGTATTCTGAATCAAATATACTTGTATTCAATGTAAATTCACTATTATACTATGAGTTTTTACTTCTACATGTAAACAGCATCAAATATACTTGTATTCAATGTGAATACACTGTTATACCATGAGTTTTTACTTCTATATGTATACTGCATCAAATATACTTGTATTCAATGTGAATACACTGTTATACCATGAGTTTTTACTTCTATATGTATACTGCATCAAATATACTTGAATTCAATGTGAATACACTGTTATACCATGAGTTTATACTTCTGTATGTATACTGCATCAAATATACTTTTATTCAATGTGAATACACTGTTATACCATGAGTTTTCCCTTCTATATATAAACAGCATCAAATATACTTGTATTCAATGTCAATAAACTGTTACACCATGATTTTTTACTTCTATATGTAAACAGGATCAAATATACTTGAATTCAATGTGAATACACTGTTACACCATGAGTTTTTACTTCTATATGTATTCTGCATCAAATATACTTGTATTCAATGTGAATACACTAGTATAAAAAGAGTTTATACTTCTACATGTAAACAGAATCAAATATACTTGTATTCAATGTGAATACACTGTTCTATTATGAGTTTATACTTCTACATAAAAACAGAATCAAATATACTTGTATTCAATGTGAATACACTGCGATACCATGAGTTTTTACTTCTATATGTAAACAGGATCCAATATACTTGTATTCAATGTGAATACAATGTTATATTATGAATTTATACTTCTACATGTAAACAGAATCAAATATACTTGTATTCAATGTGAATACACTGTGATACCATGAGTTTTAACATGTATATGTAAACAGGATCAAATATACTTGAATTCAATGTGAATAAACTGTGATACCACGTGTTTTTACTTCTATATGTAAACAGGATCAAATATACTTGTATTCAATGTGAATACACTGTTATTTTATGAGTTTATACTTCTACATGTAAACAGAATCAAATACACTTGTATACAATTTGAATACACTGTTGTTTTATAAGTTTCTACTTCTACATGTAAACAGAATCCAATATACTTGTATTCAATGTGAATACACTGTGATACCATGAGTTTTTACTTCTATATGTAAACAGGATCAAATATACTGGTATTCAATGTGAATACACTGTTATAAAATGAGTTTTTACTTCTATATGTAAACAAAATCAAATATACTTGTATTCAATGTTAATACACTGTTATACCGTGAGTTTTTACTTCTATGTGTAAACAGAATCAAATATACTTGTATTCAATGTAAATACACTGTGATACCATGAGTTTATACTTCTACATGTAAACAGAATCAAATATAATTGTATTCAATGTGAATACACTGTTATACCATAAGTTTTTACTTCTATATGTTAACAGGATCAAATATACTTGTATTCAATGTGAATACACTGTTATTTTATGAGTTTATACTTCTATATGTAAACAGGATCAAATATACTTGTATTCAATGTAAATACACTGTTATATGATTAGCTTATACTTCTACATGTAAACAGAATCAAATATTCTTGTATTCAATGTGAATACACTCTTATTTTATGAGTTTCTACTTCTATATGTAAACAGGATCAAATATACTTGAATCCAATGTGAATACACTGTTATACCATGAGTTTTTACTTCTATATGTATTCTGCATCAAATATACTTGTATTCAATGTGAATACACTGTTATACCATGAGTTTTTACTTCTATATGTAAACAGCATCAACTATACTTGTATTCAATGTGAATACACTGTTATACCATGAGTTTCTACTTCTATATGTGAACAGCATCAAATATACTTGTATTCAATGTGAATACACTGTTATACCGTGATTTTTTACTTCTGTATGTAAACAGCATAAAATAGACTTGTATTCAATGTGAATACACTGTTATACCATGAGTTTTTACTTCTATATGTATTCTGCATCAAATATACTTGTATTCAATGTGAATACACTGTTATAACATGAGTTTTTACTTCTATATGTAAACAGAATCAAATATACTTGAATTCAATGTGAATAAACTGTTATACCATGAGTTTTTACTTCTTTAAGTAAACAGCATCAAATATACTTGTATTCAATGTGAATACACTGTTATACCATGAGTTTCTACTTTTATATGTAAACAGGATCAAATATACTTGTATTCAATGTGAATACACTGTTATACCATGAGTTTTTACTTCTATATGTAAACTGCATCAAATATACTAGTATTCAATGTGAATAAACTGTTATACCATGAGTTTTTACTTCTTAAGTAAACAGCATCAAATATACTCGGACTCAATGTGAATACACTGTTATACCATGAGTTTTTACTTCTATATGTATACTGCATCAAATATACTTGTATTCAATGTGAATACACTGTTATACCATGAGTTTTTATTTCTTTATGTAAACAGCATCAAATATACTTGCATTCAATGTGAATACACTGTTATACCATGAGTTTTTACTTCTATATGTATACTGCATCAAATATACTTGTATTCAATGTGAATACACTGTTATACCAAGAGTTTTTACTTCAATATGTAAACAGCATGAAATATACTTGTATTCAATGTGAATACACTGTTATACCATGAGTTTTTACTTCTATATATAAACAGGATCAAATATACTTGTATTCAATGTGAATACACTGTTATACCATGAGTTTTTACTTCTATATGTAAACTGCATCAAATATACTAGTATTCAATGTGAATAAACTGTTATACCATGAGTTTTTACTTCTTAAGTAAACAGCATCAAATATACTTGTATTCAATGTGAATACACTGTTATACCAAGAGTTTTTACTTCTATATGTAAACAGCATGAAATATACTTGTATTAAATGTGAATCCACTGTTATACCATGAGTTTCTATTTCTATATGTAAACAGGATCAAATATACTTGTATTCAATAGGAATACACTGTTATACCATGAGTTTTTACTTCTATATGTATTCTGCATCAAAAATACTTGTATACAATGTGAATACACTGTTATACCATGAGTTTTTACTTCTATATATAAACAGCATCAAATATACTTGAATTAAATGTGAATACACTGTTATACCATGAGTTTTTACTTCTATATGTATTCTGCATCAAATATACTTGTATTCAATGTGAATACACTGTTATACCATGAGTTATTCTATATATAAACAAAATCAAATATACTTGTATTAATGTGAATACACTGTTATACCATGAGTTTTTACTTCTATATATAAACAGCATCAAATATACTTGTATTCAATGTGAATACACTGCTATACCATGAGTTTTTACTTCTATATGTATTCTGCATAAAATATACTTGTATTCAATATGAATACACTGTTATACCATGAATTTTTCACTTCTATATGTAAACAGCATCAAATATACTTTTATTCAATGTAAATACACTGTTATACCATGAGTTTTTACTTCTATATGTTTTCTGCATCAAATATACTTGTATTCAATGTGAATAAACTGTTATACCATGAGTTTTTACTTCTTTATGTAAACAGCATCAAATATTCTTGTATTCAATGTGAATACACTGTTATACCATGAGTTTCTACTTCTATATGTAAACAGGATCAAATATACTTGTATTCAATGTGAATACACTGTTATACCATGAGTTTTTACTTCTATATGTAAACAGGATCAAATATACTTGTATTCAATGTTAATACATTGTTATACCATGAGTTTTTACTTCTATATGCAAACAGCATCAACTATACTTGTATTCAATGTGAATACACTGTTATAACATGAGTTTTTACTTCTATATATAAACAGCATCAAATATACTTGAATTAAATGTGAATACACTGTTATACCATGAGTTTTTACTTCTATATGTATTCTGCATCAAATATACTTGTATTCAATGTGAATACACTGTTATACCATGAGTTATTACTTCTATATATAAACAGAATCAAATATACTTGTATTGAATGTGAATACACTGTTATACCATGAGTTTTTACTTCTATATATAAACAGCATCAAATATACTTTTATTCAATGTGAATACACTACTATACCATGAGTTTTACTTCTATATGTATTCTGCATCAAATATACTTGTATTCAATGTGAATACACTGTTATACCATGAATTTTTTACTTCTATATGTAAACAGCATCAAATATACTTGTATTCAATGTGAATACACTGTTATACCATTAGTTTTTACTTCTATATGTATTCTGCATCAAATATACTTGTATTCAATGTAAATTCACTATTATACTATGAGTTTTTACTTCTACATGTAAACAGCATCAAATATACTTGTATTCAATGTGAATACACTGTTATACCATGAGTTTTTACTTCTATATGTATACTGCATCAAATATACTTGTATTCAATGTGAATACACTGTTATACCATGAGTTTTTACTTTTATATGTATACTGCATCAAATATACTTGAATTCAATGTGAATACACTGTTATACCATGAGTTTATACTTCTGTATGTATACTGCATCAAATATACTTTTATTCAATGTGAATACACTGTTATACCATGAGTTTTCCCTTCTATATATAAACAGCATCAAATATACTTGTATTCAATGAGAATACACTGTTACACCATGATTTTTTACTTCTATATGTAAACAGGATCAAATATACTTGAATTCAATGTGAATACACTGTTACACCATGAGTTTTTACTTCTATATGTATTCTGCATCAAATATACTTGTATTCAATGTGAATACACTAGTATAAAAAGAGTTTATACTTCTACATGTAAACAGAATCAAATATACTTGTATTCAATGTGAATACACTGTTCTATTATGAGTTTATACTTCTACATAAAAACAGAATCAAATATACTTGTATTCAATGTGAATACACTGCGATACCATGAGTTTTTACTTCTATATGCAAACAGGATCCAATATACTTGTATTCAATGCGAATACAATGTTATATTATGAATTTATACTTCTACATGTAAACAGAATCAAATATACTTGTATTCAATGTGAATACACTGTGATACCATGAGTTTTAACATGTATATGTAAACAGGGTCAAATATACTTGTATTCAATGTGAATAAACTGTGATACCACGTGTTTTTACTTCTATATGTAAACAGGATCAAATATACTTGTATTCAATGTGAATACACTGTTATTTTATGAGTTTATACTTCTACATGTAAACAGAATCAAATACACTTGTATACAATTTGAATACACTGTTGTTTTATAAGTTTCTACTTCTACATGTAAACAGAATCCAATATACTTGTATTCAATGTGAATACACTGTGATACCATGAGTTTTTACTTCTATATGTAAACAGGATCAAATATACTGGTATTCAATGTGAATACACTGTTATAAAATTAGTTTTTACTTCTATATGTAAACAAAATCAAATATACTTGTATTCAATGTTAATACACTGTTATACCGTGAGTTTTTACTTCTATGTGTAAACAGAATCAAATATACTTGTATTCAATGTAAATACACTGTGATACCATGATTTTATACTTCTACATGTAAACAGAATCAAATATAATTGTATTCAATGTGAATACACTGTTATACCATAAGTTTTTACTTCTATATGTTAACAGGATCAAATATACTTGTATTCAATGTGAATACACTGTTATTTTATGAGTTTATACTTCTATATGTAAACAGGATCAAATATACTTGTATTCAATGTAAATACACTGTTATATGATTAGCTTATACTTCTACATGTAAACAGAATCAAATATTCTTGTATTCAATGTGAATACACTGTTATTTTATGAGTTTCTACTTCTATATGTAAACAGGATCAAATATACTTGAATCCAATGTGAATACACTGTTATACCATGAGTTTTTACTTCTATATGTATTCTGCATCAAATATACTTGTATTCAATGTGAATACACTGTTATACCATGAGTTTTTACTTCTATATGTAAACAGAATCAACTATACTTGTATTCAATGTGAATACACTGTTATACCATGAGTTTCTACTTCTATATGTGAACAGCATCAAATATACTTGTATTCAATGTGAATACACTGTTATACCGTGATTTTTTACTTCTGTATGTAAACAGCATAAAATAGACTTGTATTCAATGTGAATACACTGTTATACCATGAGTTTTTACTTCTATATGTATTCTGCATCAAATATACTTGTATTCAATGTGAATACACTGTTATACCATGAGTTTTTACTTCTATATATAAACAGCATCAAATATACTTGTATTCAATGTGAATACACTGCTATACCATGAGTTTTTACTTCTATGTGTATTCTGCATCAAATATACTTGTATTCAATGTGAATACACTGTTATACCATGAGTTTTTTCTTCTATATGTATACTGCATCAAATATACTTGTATTCAATGTGAATACACTGTTATACCATGAGTTTTTACTTCTATATGTATTCTGCATCAAATATACTTGTATTTAATGTGAATACACTGTTATACCATGAGTTTATACTTCTGTATGTATACTGCATCAAATATACTTGTATTCAATGTGAATACACTGTTATACCACGAGTTTTTACTTCTATATATAAAAAGATTCGAATATATTTGTATTCAATGTGAAGACACTGTTATACCATGAGTTTTTACTTCTATATGTATACTGCATCAAAAATACTTGAATTCAATGTGAATACACTGTTATACCATGAGTTTATTCTTCTGTATGTATACTGCATCAAATATACTTTTATTCAATGTGAATACACTGTTATACCATGAGTTTTCACTTCTATATATAAACAGTATCAAATATACTTGAATTCAATGTGAATACACTGTTATACCTTGAGTTTTTACTTCTATATGTATTCTGCATTAAATATACTTGTATTCAATGTGAATACACAAGTATAAAATGAGTTTATACTTCTACATGTAAACAGAATCAAATATACTTGTATTCAATGTGAATACACTGTAATACCATAAGTTTTAACTTCTATATGTAAACATGATCAAATATACTTGTATTCAATGTAAATACACTGTTATATTATTAGCTTATACTTCTACATGTAAACAGAATCAAATATTCTTGTATTCAATGTGAATACACTGTTATATTATTAGCTTATACTTCTACATGTAAACAGAATCAAATATTCTTGTATTCAATGTGAATACACTGTTATTTTATGAGTTTCTACTTCTACATGTAAATAGAATCAAATATACTTGTATTCAATGTGAATACACTGTGATACCATGAGTTTTTACTTCTATATGTAAACAGGATCAAATATACTTGTATTCAATGTGAATACACTGTTATAAAATGAGTTTTTACTTCTATATGTAAACCGAATCAAATATACTTGTATTCAATGTGAATACACTGTTATACCGTGAGTTTTTACTTCTATGTGTAAACAGAATCAAATATACTTGTATTCAATGTGAATACACTGTGATACCATAAGTTTTAACTTCTATATGTAAACATGATCAAATATACTTGTATTCAATGTGAATACACTGTGATACCATGAGTTATAACTTCTATATGTAAACAGGATCAAATATACTTGTATTCAATGGGAATACACTGTCATACCATGAGTTTATACTTCTACATGTAAACAGAATCAAATATACTTGTATTCAATGTGAATACACTGTTATTTTATGAGTTTCTACTTTATATGTAAACAGGATCAAATATTCTTGTATTCAATGTGAATACACTGTTATATTATTAGCTTATACTTCTACATGTAAACAGAATCAAATATTCTTGTATTCAATGTGAATACACTGTTATTTTATGAGTTTCTACTTTATATGTAAACAGGATCAAATATACATGTATTCAATGTGAATACACTGTTATAAAATGAGTTTATACTTCTATATGTAAACAGAATCAAATTTACTTGTATTCAATGTGAATACACTGTTATTTGATGAGTTTATACTTCTATATGTAAACAGGATCAAATATACTTGTATTCAATGTAAATACACTGTTATATTATTAGCTTATACTTCTACATGTAAACGGAATCAAATATTCTTGTATTCAATGTGAATACACTGTTATATTATTTGCTTATACTTTTACATGTAAACAGAATCAAATATTCTTGTATTCAATGTGAATACACTGTTATTTTATGAATTTCTACTTCTATATCTAAACAAGATCAAATATACATGTATTCAATGTGAATACACTGTTATAAAATGAGTTTATACTTCTATATGTAAACAGAATCAAATTTACTTGTATTCAATGTGAATACACTGTTATACCATGAGTTTTTACTTCTACATGTAAACAGAATCAAATATACTTGTATTCAATGGGAATACACTGTTATATTTTGAGTTTATACTTCTACATGTAAATAGAATCAAATATACTTGTATTCAATGTGAATACACTGTGATACCATGAGTTTTTACTTCTATATGTAAACAGGATCAAATATACTTGTATTCAATGTGAATTCACTGTTATAAAATGAGTTTTTACTTCTATATGTAAACAGAATCAAATATACTTGTATTCAATGTTAATACACTGTTATACCGTGAGTATTTACTTCTATGTGTAAACAGAATCAAATATACTTGTATTCAATGTGAATACACTGTGATACCATGAGTTTTAACTTCTATATGTAAACAGGATCAAATATACTTGTATTCAAGGTAAATACACTGTGATACCATGAGTTATAACTTCTATATGTAAACAGGATCAAATATACTTGTATTCAATGTAAATACACTGTGATACCATGAGTTTTTACTTCTATATGTAAACAGAATCAAATATACTTGTATTCAATGTGAATACACTGTGATACTATGAGTTTTAACCTCTATATGTAAACAGGATCAAATATACTTGTATTCAATGTGAATACACTGTTATACCATGAGTGTTTACTTCTATATGTATACTGCATCAAATATACTTGAATTCAATGTGAATACACTGTTATACCATGAGTTTATTCTTCTGTATGTATACTGCATCAAATATACTTGAATTCAATGTGAATACACTGTGATACTGTTGTGGACTCACCTATCCCGATCCCTCTTACACCTTTACCCCAGCAAGAAAGCGAGACAAGCAAGTCCAAATGGGATATACTCTTGTATTTTCCACGGACTAACGTCCAACCCTCCACTAGCCCAGTCGTTTGTCAAGTGTCCAAAGAGAGCTCTTCCTTGTCACCAACACACCCACGACCCCTCTGGCAAGTCACACACACACACACACACACACACACACACACAGGGAAACTGGGGGAGAGGCTAGGAGGTGGGCGGTGTACCTACCGTACACACACACGTATACACACCTAGGGAGACTCGGTACGATCGTACCGCAACACTCGGCCTTTCCTGACTCGATTTCGAACAAAAACATATAAACAAAAATAAACACACTTTTTCCATGGGAGATGAGCATTGTCTGATTTTACACCAACCCCTTTTTTTTTTTTGGGACAAAATTCTAACAACATATACGGGGAATAACTGATTGGGAATTTTGATGACTTCTTTTTCTTCTGTCGACGAAGCCGCTGACAATACGGTACTGGTTACTGAGAAGACGGATATAAAGATAAAGAAATCTACTAGGGCTTTAGTTTATGAGAAGGAGTTTGTATCCATTTAAACGGATGTAAACAAAAAAACAAAAAAAAAAAAAAGTAAATAAATTTTGACGTATACTCTTGATAATTGGAGGGTGGGAATAACTTGAAGGCGGATTATTTGAAAAAGAAAAAGTCAGATCACACTCACACCAAACCGATTTACCACTTACTGAGGACGAAATCTGCGAGATGCGTTGGAAGACGACGACGACGACCACTAGATGATGGGGCTAATGAAAGCTTCTCTACTTCCGGTACTACCATATCTTCCGATTCCTTATTCGATTTCTTTTCCGACGATCCTACAGGTTGAGGGACTGGTACGGGTGTCTGTTCTTCCTCCTCGTCTTCAAAAATAACTTCTCGTGGACGAAACTTTCTGATTTGCGCCACATGCGCATTAAAACGGCGGTGCTTCTTTTTAGTTCTTCTCTCTGGTGGGTCTTCGACGAGATAAGTCGTAGGACATAATTTGTCCCCTGATCCGACTTGTTTAACTACTTGGAACGGGCCGGTAAACTTTGGCAGGAACTTTTTAGTCTTTCCTTTCTTCTTTGGCTTACGCCGCACTAACACCATTTCACCTGGTTTTAACGGTTCCATGACTCGACGACGTAAATCCGCCAATGCTTTCACTTTGGACTGTTTCTCAATGACACGAATCTTTACTTCCCTTCTTAAGTCATCAACACGCGACCGAAATTCTTCAAATGACTGTGGCCGATCCGCTGGCCAGCAAAGAGCATTATCCAATGGCGTTCTTGGTTTACGGCCGAACACAACTTCAAATGGCATTTTCTCCGTCGTACTCTGCACTGATGTGTTGATGGCAAATGCTACTTCTTTCAGGTGCATGTCCCAGTCGTTGTGGTCAGTATTTACATACGCTGCAATGGCCAATGCTAGAGTTCGGTTGACTCGCTCGACCAAACCTGACGTTTGTGGATGCTCACCGGTTGCGAAAACGTGTTTGATGCCCAATCTTTCCATTGCGTCCGCTGTAATCTTGGCGGTAAAAGCTGTAACTTGATCTGAGATGATTCGAGACGGGCAACTGTGTGTGTACACCACATTATTC
Source organism: Daphnia magna (assembly GCF_020631705.1). Taxonomy (NCBI): domain Eukaryota; kingdom Metazoa; phylum Arthropoda; class Branchiopoda; order Diplostraca; family Daphniidae; genus Daphnia; species Daphnia magna. The sequence continues at coordinate 9,412,961 of NC_059182.1, forward strand.
GTGAGGAATTCAACCGATTTCTCTGCTGTTGTGTCTGGAACGGCGGCTATTTCAACATACTTAGACAGGGCGTCTATGGCAACAATGATGTGTTGATTCCCTCGTACCGTCTGCTTAAAGGGGCCCAGATGATCGACGACGACTGATTCAAAACAACTTGATGGAGGTGGAATCGGTTGCAACAAGCCAAATGGCTTACCGGTTTGGTGTTTATGTAACTGACAATAAAGACATGATAGAACATATTTACGGACATCGACTGAAATTCGGGGCCACCAGTACCGCTGTCGGACTCTCGCCAAAGTTTTCTCCACACCCATATGACCCGCTGCTGGAACATCGTGACAAAAGTAAAGAACAGTATTACGTAAGGTGTTAGGGATACACATAGCAAAGTTATTTTTAGTTTTATGATATAAGACACCATTTTGAGTACAAAAATGTTTCGAAAATTTAGCTTTATTTTTACATTGTAAAGAAAATATAGGACCAAGTTGAGGATCCACTCTCTGTTGGAATCTCAACTCGCTTTGCTCTAGCCCTGCTGGCAAATTGAATTTACTGACAAATGAACAAACCACTTCGGTTGAAGAAAAGCCGTCTGTTGCATCAACAAGAGGGCTTCTCGATAAACCGTCCGCCACACAATTCGTTACCCCTCGGATGTGATTAATTTCAAAATCATATCCTTGCAACGCAAGTATCCATCGACCAAACTTGCCCATCTGATTTTTGTTCAGCAGCCACTTGACAGCCGAGCTGTCCATCTCTACCTTGAACTTTTTCCCATACAGATAGGGCCTAAATTTCTCTAGTGCCCACACCAAAGCCAAACACTCTAATTCGTTGCAATGCTGCTTTTTTTCTGCATCGCTCAAACTACGACTGATATATGAAATCGGTCGCAACCCCTCTCCGTCATTCTGAAGCAACACTGCACCGAGTCCTTCTTGGCTTGCATCCGTTTGAACGGTCACTTCCAATTCGTCGTTGAAATGCGCCAGAACCGGAGCATTTGTCAGCAACTGAACCAGCTGGTTCTTTGCTCCCTCCTCCTCTTTCCCCCATGTCCACTTAACATTTTTCTTAAGAAGGCGAAACAGTGGCTGGCCGATGGTCGCGAAGCCGGATACAAACTTGCGGAAGAATGATGCAACGCCAATAAAACTCCGTAGTGTCTTGACGTTTTTGACCGGCATCTCTGCCAGCGCTCGCACTTTCTCTGGGTTAGGTCGTAGTCCCTGTTGGTCAATGATGTGACCAAGGTGAAAAACGCGATCTGTTGCAAACACGCACTTTCGGGGATTAATTGTCAATCCGGCGTCCTCAATTGCCGTGAGAACAAGGTCCAGCCTCTCCAGAAATTCCTCCCACCGACTTCCAAACACCAGACAATCATCCAAGTAGACCAGGCACATTGACCATTTTAAATGACGCAGAACCCGATCCATCAAACGCTGAAAACATCCTGGTCCGTTGTGAACCCCTTGAGGCATCCGTGTGAACTCGAATAATCCATCAGGAGTGATAAATGCCGTTTTCTCAATGTCCTTTTCTGCTACAGGAACTTGGTAGTACCCGGACAGAAGGTCGATTGAGGCGAACCACTTGGCACCGGCCAGCCGGTCGAAAATGTCGTCAGCTCTCGGTAGGGGGTACGTGTCCCGCTTGGTGACGGCGTTCAAGCGGCGGTAGTCAGCGCAGAAACGATAATCTTGGTCTTTCTTTCTTACGAGGACCACTGATGCCGCCCATGGACTGGTGGAGGGACGTACTAGTCCTTGGCGGAGAAACTTGTCAACTTTTTGGGCTATTATTTTCCTTTCTGTTGAGGAAACTCGGATCGGGTTGGATCGAACTGGTTTAGCCTCGCCTGTGTCGATGGTGAACTCAACTAGAGAAGTGGAACCGAGCTTCTCGCTGCTAGGAAAACATTTTTGATGTTTAGACAAGACGAAAAGCACTTCTTGGCGCATTTCTTCTGTCAGTCCAGAGCCCAACTGAATTTCCTCTTCGGGTGTTGTGAACGGTTCTGGTTCGTAGTGAACCGCAGAACACACATGTTCTTCTCCTTTTTCCTCTTTTACTTTACCTTCTTTCTGCCACCAATCAGCGTTTTCAATAAGTTGTACCTTTGCGTCATAAGAAAACTCGATAACTGTCAAGCGATCTCTTGGTTTAAACTCCAATGTCGCCCCACTCAAATTCAAAACCGGCACATACACGACCCCTTTTTCAATACACACGAGGCACGACGGAATACACCATTCCTTTCCAGGAAATGAGTTTCGATTAGGCCGTACGAGAACGGTCCCGCTTTTTTTTTCTTTTAATTTACACCGCACAAATTTTAACGATTCACTCGGTACATTTGTTCTCCACTGTACTTCCACTTGTTGACCACACATTCTGTTTTTTACTTTCCGGTCTTCTTGAAATGAACAAATCAAATCGTCAGACACACAGAAGTTTTCATCTTCCACTCCCTTACATTCAAAGACGAGGTCGTTCTGAAAATCGTCGATGATTGGCTTGAATGTGTCCGAATAAAATTCTCGAACGCGCACGAGTCCAAAACTCACTGTCTTCTTTTCCTTTTTTGACTCTAAAATAGAGATATCAGCCGATTTTTCTTCACTTCCTCCGACGCTTTTCCCTTCACTTCCATCCTCTATTTGTTGCGCTAACGGGACAATTTTTCCTTCTCTCACAATCAAGTCTGTCTTGCTACCAACTATCCAGTCGACTCCAAGAATGAGAGGGAAAGGTGGATGTTTAACTGACGCAACTCGTTTCACTTCCGTTTTTCTACCTTTCCACGTAACTTCCATGTTTACAAACGAGTCAATTGCCACTGTTTTACTATCCCACCCTCGAAATCGCACACTGGGACCTACACATTCGTTCAGTTTTTTGGCGAGGCTACGACGAATGGCACTCGAGCTCGCGCCTGAATCCACCAATGCCACAACCGCACCAATTCCATCAATGTTTACCGTGATGATGGGGAGAGGAGCACTGCAGGGGGACTTTCTGTAACCCGTCAAAATCGGCCCTGCTCCGAACGGGAAAGCTACTTTTTTGCAGGACAATCTTTGGCGATGTGACCAATTTTGCCGCATCCAAAGCATTGTCGATCGCTGACTGGTACGAAGCCACGACCGACACCTCCACTCGTTCGCCCTCTTCCATCCGGATCCGAACCTCTCCCTCGTCCAGCCGGGGAAACAGCTGCTGCTCCACCTCCACTACGTCCGACTGGCCCCAACCTTCCGATGACCATCCGTTCGATTCTGGCCGCCAAATCATCCACTGAGAAGCCAGGAGAAAGAGGCCCTGTTGCTGGGGTCGCCGTTGTTGCAGACCAACTGACTGGTAAAGCGGCACATGCCGTGTAAAAGGCGGCTATGTTTGCTGGCGCAGCTTGGAGAATCGATGCCTGGTTCTTCCAGTCACTCAGGCCATCAGTCATGGCCTGTACCTTCTGTTGATCGGTGAGTGTGACTGGTGACATCAACAGCAGTTTCTCCTTTGCCACTGCGTACTGCATGATGGCCTCGCCGGGCTGCTGCACACGTGCCGTCATCCTGGTCGTCCACTCACTCAACGGGAGCGTTGATGGGAACGCCGCCCTGAACGCTGCTGACCAGGCTGGCCAATCCAAATTGATCCTTCCAACTCTCGCATGCCATTCCACCGCTGATCCTCCTAGACGTCGAACAGCAACCAAAACTTGTTGCTGGGCAGTCCATCCCTCCGTTACAGCCAATGCCTCGATTCGATCGATGAACTCGGTCGCCAACTCTTCTGCGTTACCTAAAAACTTGGGAATAGACTCAACCAAAGAATTATCAATTCTAACGGGCCCCCCGCCACCAACGCCACCACCGCCGGCTACCGGTACTGCCTGGGCTTGCAGTGCTGCAATTAAGTTATTATTGACCTGCACGGCCTGTTGTAATTGATTCTGTATACCTGCAGTTGCTGTGGCTGACGCTTGTTGCTGTGCTGCGAATGCAGCTGTCATGTCCTGAACAGCATCGACTAATGGTTGAATATTCGCCATATTGTCTGTGACACTACCGTCACTATCCGAATCAGTCCAGAATAACACTGATGGTAACGTATACTCAAGACGCCCACCTTGAGACCGATGAGGGGCTACTCGTACAGGAATTCTCGAACTTGGTAACGAATCTGGCGTGCGTGACACCTGTCGTCTACTCGTCGTTGTAAAAGGTGTCAAACCAGTCGATGGGACAACTGCCCCTCTATTGTAAACTGTACTACGAGTATTTATTTGAAAAGGAACTGCAGATGGTTTTGAATTTTTAGGTTGTTGATGACCACTAGAAAGTTTAGGTGGCATTAACTTGAATTATTACTCAGGATGGCTGAGATACATACCGATACATAATGTGACAGAACTCATTGACCGACAGGGTTCAATATCAACATACACTTACATATATGAAATATAAATTCAGAGAGAAAAAAAAAATAATTGTACTCACACGAACATCAGGACTACCACTTGACTGCTGGGTGTCTGTGGGGAGAAAAAACATCCCTCTTCTAGACACCAATTGTTGTGGACTCACCTATCCCGATCCCTCTTACACCTTTACCCCAGCAAGAAAGCGAGACAAGCAAGTCCAAATGGGATATATTCTTGTATTTTCCACGGACTAACGTCCAACCCTCCACTAGCCCAGTCGTTTGTCAAGTGTCCAAAGAGAGCTCTTCCTTGTCACCAACACACCCACGACCCCTCTGGCAAGTCACACACACACACACACACACACACACACACACACACAGGGAAACTGGGGGAGAGGCTAGGAGGTGGGCGGTGTACCTACCGTACACACACACGTATACACACCTAGGGAGACTCGGTACGATCGTACCGCAACAATACCATGAGTTATAACTTCTATATCATCAAAGAAAAACTCTTCAAATTCTTCTCTAATGACCACCCACCCACCACCCAAAAAAAGCAGAAAGGCTTGTGAGTCCTTTAATAACGAAAATACGTTGGCAAAAATTGTTCAACAAAAGCTAGCAAACAGACATCCTAATTAATATGTTTTTTAAAATTTAAAGTGTGAGATATATTTCTTTAGAGTCTATTATGTAACAACACTCAACGGGATAAGCCTGGTAGCCCGCCACCCACTGTTACTGTTGCTGAGATTCATGCTGAGCCAATTTCGTTATCGGGAAAGTCAAGGAAAAGAAGCCATTCGGTGTATTCCGACAGAGAAGAACGCAATGATGATGTAAACATGTGCAGATTTATCAATTATTGTATCATAACTGAACTTGTTTTTAGGGTTCCACCTCTGAAAGCAATTCAGGCTGCTTCACGTTACAAAAACTAACGCCAGCAAAGAAAAAACCCGTATTTCCCGAAACAACTGATGAGCTGGTAGATGAGGAAGAATGTGAAGATGTCGTTTCTACTTCGACCCGTACTGATAATTTGCAATCAGAGGTGAAGGTGCTATCATCTTTAAAGGCGAGTATGCTAATGGGCCAGGCCCCTGTTTCAACTGAAGACGTCCAGCACTTAAAAAGCAAGATACGCGCCCTAGTAGAAGAAAATGATCGCTTGAAGAAAGATCTTAAGTTTTTTCAAGGTAAATTGTAATCTTTATTATACCGTTTAGTGCACCATAGTATGATAAATGCATTTCAACGCAAAAATAATTACCTAATTACACAATTTATTGCGCACTTGCCCAATTTATTGCCCCGGAATTTTTGGTTGGGTTTTTATATCACTATTATGTATGTAGAATATATATAGAATGTATGTATGTAATATGTGAAATGTATATATTATGTATTACAGAATTCAGCAGCGTCAAAGCTTGGGTTGACCAATTGATCTTTAAACAGCAGTACATCCAACAGTTGCAGAAGAATGGGGAATGTGCCTCAGCTGCCCCACTTGCTTCTGCTACTTCAAGTGTGAAGATGAATTTACCGAAACTTGCGTATGAAGAGATTCAGCCACATTTTCAAGCAAATTGGAGTTCCTCACCTCCACCACCTGTTTTGAATGCACCAGAGACACCGATGGAGGAGACTAGCAAACCACAAAAATATCCGTCGGATTTGTATAACAATCCATTTCCCATTACGCAAGACATTCTCGACCAGATTCCGCCTGGCTCAAAGAAATCTGAAACTCGCTTTGTTCTGAAACTCTTCTTCGCCTCACGTACACTGATAATTACCTGGGTACGCATACGATGTCAGCAAATTTGACAGGAAAGAAGTATATGGACGAGAATAAATTGCTCAGCATAATATGTAAGTTATATATATATATTGGAATCAATTCAATATTTCATTATTACTAATCACAACTGTTTTTGCAAACATTTCTAGAAGCGACATTGGATTTTTTCCAATTCAAGGATCACGAGAAGGTGAAAAAAGAAGGAGAAGTCCGAAAGGGTATTTCCACTTTTCTAAACAATACCAAACAGAAGTTGTAGAAGCTCCAAATAACAGCAGCAAGTAATAAAGTAACGGTCTCGTCAGCACAATAATTGTCATTATTGAACGATGAAATACAATTACTTGATTAATTCAAATTCCTCTAAATTAAATTTTTATTTAATGTGTGATAAAATACGTGATTCTAATAACAGGTATCATGCAATAATAAATAAATATTATTTTGAAGTAAAAACAAGCGTAGTGTCCAATACTTCAGTATGCAATAAATCGTGTGATTTTCGTGAGATAAAATACGTGATTCTAATAACAGGTATCATGCAATAATAAATAAATATTATTTTGAAGTAAAAACAAGCGTAGTGTCCAATACTTCAGTATGCAATAAATCGTGTGATTTTAAATTAATTTCAGTTAGTGTCGTATACAATAAATCATACCAGAAACATAAAATTACCACTCACTTTGTTACTAAATAAAATTCGTACACTATAAATTGGACATAAGTACGTAATTTAACGTCATTGCCTGAAAAATTTGTTTCTATACTTCATTATGTTACCACCCAATTGAGTACGTTACAACCCAATAAATTGTCTTAGAAAATTGTTTCAAAATAACTGCGTGTTAAAACATACAATTATATTGCCTCGGATTTTTGGTTGGGTACGCTGTGATACCATGAGTTTTTACTTCTATATGTAAACAGGATCAAATATACTTGTATTCAATGTGAATACACTGTTATATTATGAGTTTATACTTCTACATGTAAAAAGAATCAAATATAATTGTATTCAATGTGAATACACTGTTAAACCATAAGATTTTACTTCTATATGTAAACAGGATCAAATATACTTGTATTCAATGTGAATACACTGTGATACCATGAGTTTTTACTTCTATATGTAAACAGGATCAAATATTCTTGTATTCAATGAGAATACACTGTTATATTATGAGTTTATACTTCTACATGTAAACAGAATCAAATATACTTGTATTCAATGTAAAGACACTGTGATACCATGAGTTTTTACTTCTATATGTAAACAGGATCAAATATACTTGTATTCAATGTGAATACACTGTTATATTATGAGTTTATACTTCTACATGTAAACAGAATCAAATATACTTGTATTCAATGTGAATACACTGTGATACCATGAGTTTTTACTTCTATATGTAAACAGGATCAAATATACTTGTATTCAATTTGAATACACTGTTATACAATGAGTTTTTACTTCTACATGTAAATTGAATCAAATATACTTGTATTCAATGTGAATACACTGTTATATTATGAGTTTATACTTCTACATGTAAACAGAATCAAATATACTTGTATTCAATGTGATTACACTGTGATACCATGAGTTTTTACTTCTATATGTAAACAGGATCAAATATACTTGTATTTAATGTGAATACACTGTTATTTTATGAGTTTATACTTCTACATGTAAACAGAATCAAATATACTTGTATTCAATGTGAATACAATGTTATATTATGAGTTTATAATTCTACATGTAAACAGAATCAAATATAGTTGTATTCAATGTGAATACACTGTTATATTATGAGTTTATACTTCTACATGTAAACAGAGTCAAATATACTTGTATTCAATGTATATACACTGTTATATTATGAGTTTATACTTCTACATGTAAACAGAATCAAATATACTTGTATTCAATGTGAATACACTGCGATACCATGAGTTTTAACTTCTATATGTTAACAGAGTCAAATATACTTGTATTCAATGTGAATACACTGTTATATTATAAGTTTATACTTCTACATGTAAACAGAATCAAATATACTCGTATTCAATGTGAATACACTGCTATACCATGAGTTTTAACTTCTATATGTAAACAGGATCAAATATACTTGTATTCAATGTGAATACACTGTGATACCATGAGTTTTTATTTTAATATGTAAACAGGATCAAATATACTTGTATTCAATGTGAATTCACTGTGATACCATAAGTTTTTACTTCTATATTGTCACACTTGACTTGAAAACGTTTGTATTATTCTTAACACAGAAAAAGGGAATACAATGATTACATGAATAATGAATTGAAACCTTACTTTTACTAAGCGTCTAGTTTAGTGGAAGAGAGAGCGACTAATAGTGGAAAAACAGTGGGTTTTATACTAGCTTTGAAATTACGCCCTCTCCCTAAGGTTAATAGATTTTACTGCACATTCTAAAGCTATTCTGGAACTTCTACTTATTTAGGAAGAAATGTTTGATAACATAACAGATAGTAGAACATTCGTAACTATAGCGTTTGAGTTTGACGCTTCTAGGAACAGATAGGGACATCTGCTGTTGTTCCCCGCGACAGGTCCCCCTTCTTTAAGACAGGCGACCCGACTGTACTACAAAATAGTATGGAAAGTGGGACAACATGATAAAAGGTGGGAAACTGGAAACATCATAAGAACTTTAAGATTTTTCTAGAGTAATTAAAAGATAGCTGAAGAGAGGTGATAGCGCGAAATGAAACAAAGCTACGATGAAGGTCGTAAGTAAACATTGATAAGAGATTATCAGAAAGGATGAATCACAGTAAGAATAAAAGTAAGATGACTATTTCAGATTGCATGTTCAGTGTTTTTTCAGCCTCCACAGTAAAATGTTCACTTACTCTGATGTTTTAGAGAATCTCTGTGTGTTTGAGTGCGCCCTTGTGCGTTTTGTTGACGCAACGTTTGATAATCATCGGAGTCGCTACAACCGGTTACATTCAAGTGACCGTGTGTTTTTCTTTACGGTGCTTGCGGAAGTTCAACGAACTGGTGCTCGCTTGAATTTTTCGCCATCTGTAAGCACTGTTTGGTTTGGCGATTACTACTTCAGGTAAGGAAACATTTTCTTTTTTCAATCTTCTTGCTCTTTTTTAATAGAAGTTTTTCTTTTTTCCTTATTGTTTTAGCAAGTATTCTGGATACGCCAAGTATCGCGAGTTGTTTTCTTTAACGCATGCGCGTCTTCTCTGGTGGTTTGAATCGGATGAAGACTTTTACCACCCAGCTCCGCATCAAACCGATTTTTACACTGAAATAACACAAGCTGAAATGGACAACCGTCTCGCCGCATGTTCGACTTGGAACGATGTTTTGACTTCGTTCGACATGGAACACCCAGGGCCAGAAGATTTTCACTTGTTGCGGGAATTTTCCCATAGCTTAGTTTCCCTCCTCGACTATGTCGAGGATCAACTAAACGAAGAGTGATGTAAATTCTTCTTGAGTGAACTTGTTGAAAAAATACACTTTTTTATATTCCAATCTGAATAGTCTTTTTCTTTCTTCAGTTATGACAAAATGGTTACGCCTCTTGCATCTCTAGTTCCTCCTTCCCGCGGTCTCCGGGGGAGGGTTGTCGTATCGCTCATGTACGGCCAAGCGTACACTGAGTGTATACAATTTGTATGCTAGGGCAATTAACCCTAAGGCAATAAGTGAGATTGCAGATACCAATTCGTAAGGGTAGCGTAAAGAAGATGTTTCTTTCTGTTTTTTCGTTTCAGTGATGAGATTGTGAATTTGCTCTCCGGTCATTTCCGTTGAAAGGCTGGCTTGAGCATTACGATGAAGCAGTTGACTAATGATGTCTATTGAGGAGGTGTTTCTCGCGGAAGTTCCACGAAGGTATGTTTCTTGTTTGTAGTAATGTTGACATCTTGAGAAAAAATTTCAACTGTTGGTAGGACAACTGCTTGCAATTTTAGTGCCATTATGTTGCCTTCCATACTAGCTGGGAATACCCACTCTTCTGTACGAGTAGTGCATCCCAAAGGTATTTCAAACATTCCTACAGGCGGTAATGTTGTTGTTCTTAGTGTTGGCTGCTCACCACCAGATGGACACGAAAATACAATTTCGTGTGGCTTTGTTGCAGAATAAACCTATTGGTTGGATCCCATGTAAACGACTTCAGGACCGCACCATTCTGTAAATTTCTTTCTGCATTGTGTGTTAATTCTTGGTGTATCATTCATGAACACAGCTGTTGCACAGGATTTTCGAGCAGTTCTTTTGCTGACACCGGTATGGAATTTGCATAGCGGGCGTCCTATCTTGCTACAGTCTTTAATGTCGTCTTTTGAAAGTTGCATAAATGTTTCGAGATCTCCTGACACAGCAAGGTAATCTGGTAAATTTCCAAACAAGACGCCATGTGTTCCATTATCTGTTGATCCTGGTAGGTTGATAATCTGGAAGAGCTTGTACTGCTGAGCGTGGTCAAAAATAGGAACACGTATGAAGAGGCGAAAGGAATTTTCCATGGCTGCAACCGAGACAGTAGACTCCTGGTAAGCGACCCAAAGTTCGTTGCTAGAAATAGACCATCCTCTTGGTAATTGACCATTGATGGTTTTGATGACTTTGTTGAATTTAGCTGGAGAGATGATTTGAGGGGCCAAATGCCCGTTGGCTAGAAGACTAAAGCCGACGTCGAGACTATCAGCAAGTTGTTGTAGCCACAGCAAGATTTGATTCATTGCTTCAAACGTTTCATCCAGTTGGAAAAAATATTCGAAGTGACTCAGTTCTAAGTCTTCCATGTCAGCTATTTTTTCCATTATGTTTGTGGTCACATTTTTCAGCATTTAGTATTGGCCTCGTAGTTCTCTAATTAATTTTGCGTTAGTTCTGGTTTCCCATAGTGATTCATTCAAGACTGTGGCTTGTTTGTCTATAATGTGGATCACTTCTCGTTGATTTCGGGAGAGAAGTTGAATTTGATTATTCAGTTCTTCTAAATCTTTTTGTGTCGATACTCCAAAAAGCCATTTAAGGATTGTTCCTCCCCCGTCGACGAGACTTCGACGATTTCTTTGGTTTGTATTCAAGACTTTTTTGATATTCGATAATCGATCTGCTGCGTTCTCCATTCCTTTCAGGAAAGACTGCATTCTGCTGGTAATTCTTTTGGCTGCTATTTTTTGAGGTCTGGTACCTTGATTCTTCCATCTTTCTGCTATTTCTTGCTGTTGCAGAATTTTCTCTTTAAGGTACGCCGTGGCCGTATCAGGTAATCCGAAATCAAGATCAGTCACTATTGTCCAAGATGATTCACTAAACGCAACACTAAACGCAGTGGAGGGGGCCAGCAAGAAAATGAAGAACGGCACTAAAAAGGTGAGATACCTAGCCGGAGGTCTTCTATTTCGTATTGGTCTTCGTGATGCATGGGAAGGGACTTTGTCTGGAGAAGAGGTGATCACTTCACTACCACTTATGTCGGGTGACACGTTAATTTCTTCAGGTACTGTTACTTCCTCTTCGGACAGAGTTTGTGAGTGAACTGCATCAGGTAGGTCTTGTGCTTCTTCTTGTTGTTCTCCATCGTTCTGTTTGTCTTTTTCTGCGGCTCTCTCAGTGTTATCTGGGATGGACGTCTGCGGTGACTCCCATTCCAAAGTGGCTTCGTGAAATGACTTCATCCGAGCGACGTGAACAATATCTGATTTTCCCCGTCCGGTTGCGGAGATTACTTCGTAGTTTACGGGTGTAGTTTTTCTCAACACCCTGAATGGTCCTAACCAGCGGTGAAGAAGTTTTTCTGCTTTTCCTACTTTGCGAAATGGTTTGTAGATCAGGACTAGATCTCCTGTTTGAAACGATAGTTCTCTATGGCGAGCATCGTAGGTTTCTTTTTGTTTTTCTTTAACTCTCTGCATTCTAGTTTTTACAATTTCTTTTGCTTCAGTCAGATCAGCTTGTAGTCGATCTGCATAACTCATTGCAGCGTCTTCTTCTGTCAACAATGGGTTGGGATCAGCGTCCGATTCCAAATCAATGGGAAGTCTGGGTTCACGTCCATAGAGCAGAAAAAATGGTGAATACCTCGTCGACTCTTGTCTTGCTGTGTTGTATGCAAAGCATACGTATTGTAGAGTACGATCCCAATCACGTTGGTCACTGCTGACGTACATTGAGAGCATAGCTGCCAATGTATGATTCATCCTTTCCACCGCTCCATTTGCCTGAGGGTGGTAACTTGAAGTTGTCTTGTGGTTTGTGTGCAATTTCTTGACAACAGCTTGCGTTAGATCTGAGGTAAAGCATTTTCCTCGATCCGTAATGATTTGTTCTGGAGCTCCGTGACGAAGAAGAATTTGATTAACAAAAAATTCTGCGACGTCATCTGCTTTTCCAGTCGGCATGGCTTTCAGTTCAACCCATTTGGTTAGATAGTCCACTGCCACGATAATCATCTTGTTTCCTCTGGTAGATAGTGGGAATGGACCTAGTAGATCAATGCCTACTTTTTGAAATGATCTCTCGACTTTGATGCATTGTAAGAGTCCTGCACGTTTGTCTGGGACTCCTTTTCTGCTTTGACAATGTACGCAGCTCTGTACGTGACGAGTTATGTCGAGTGCCATCTTCGGCCAGAAGAAACGATCACAAATCTTGTGTGGAGTACGCTTGATGCCAAGGTGACCTGACACAACGTCGTCATGGTATGCCTGTAGAATTCTTTCACGGTAATTTAACAGTCTTCTGTAGTTCTTTCCATTTTTAAAAGTTTCCTTGTACAGCTTTTCGTTGTGAATTACAAAATTTTTGACTCTTGATTTTCCGTTCTGGAGTTTCACAATTAGCTGATTCCAATTGCGACAAGCTTTCTGCTTTTCGGCCAATGACTCGTCTTCGACTTCGGAAAGGCCAGAGAATGTGATTGCTCCCACGATGAAACAGCGATCATCTTCTAGCTCTTCTGCAACTGGTAGCGGATTTCTTGAAAGACGCATTGTCATGCGTTTTCCCACTAAGGAACACAATAGTTATGTCGTATTCTTGAAGCGACAAGCTCCATCGGGCCAAACGGCCTGCAAGGTCTCTTTTGCTCATTAACCAGCAAAGAGCCTGATGATCGGTCACCACTTTCACTTTGCAACCCCACACAAAACATCGAAACTTGGAAAGACACCACACTAGTGCAAGACACTCTTTTTCGGTGATTGAGTAGTTCACTTCTGATTTTGTTAGAAGGCGGCTGGCGTATGCTATAGGACGTTCTGCTTCTTCAATGTGTTGAGCAAGAACGCCTCCTATGCCATAACCACAGGCATCGGGAAATATTTCCATTGGTAGATCATAGTTGGGATGCGCCAATACTGGTGCCGAAGTAAGTGGTAGTTTCAAAGCATTGAAGCTGCTACTTTTATCTTCTCCCCACGTGAAGGGAATTTCTTTCTTCGTCAGTGTAGTAAGCGGGCGTGCAATTGATGCAAAACCTTGGATGTGACGTCGATAATACGAGCACAGACCAAGAAAGCTTTGCACTCGTTTCACCTTGTTTGCTGTTGAATGGCCTTCATTGGGTGATAGGAAACTTTGAACTGCCTCCAGTTTTTCAGGATCTGGTGCCACACCTTCTTTTGAGATGAGGTGTCCCAACACTTTCAGTGCGTGCTCCATGAATGAGCATTTTGACCATTTCAACTTCAACCCAGCTTGAGAAAAGCAACTCAGCACTAGACGTAGTCTTTGCAAATGCTGTTCGAAGGTTGCTGAGTAGATTATGACGTCATCCAAGTATATCAGGCACGTCGTCCAACGAAGTCCAGCTAAGATGATGTCCATGGCCCTCTGAAAAGTACCAGGGGCGTTTGTTAAACCGAACGGAAGAGTACGGAACTGGTACAATCCGTCTGCAGTGATGAAGGCTGTTTTTGGTCTGTCACTGTCGATAACTGGAACTTGATGGTATCCTGATTGAAGATCCATGCTTGAGAAAAATATTGCGCCTTCCAGCCGACTCAAAGTGTCGGCAATACGTGGTAAGGGGTATGAATCTTTTACCGTTACTGCGTTAAGTTTGCGATAGTCCACGCAGAAGCGCCAAGTACCATCTTTTTTCTTGACTAAAACCACTGGGGAAGACCAAGGGCTGTCAGAAGGTTCTATGACCCTTCTACGCAGCATTCCTTCTACTTGATCTTGAATAACAGCTCGTTCTTTCCAGGCACTCTTGTAAGGAAGCTGATGGATTGGGCGCGCATTAGCGGTATTGATGTCATGTTTGACGACTGAACAGTATCCCAAATCATCCTCGTTTAGTGCAAAGCAATGAGCAAATTGCTTGAGGATTTTTACTGTCTCTTCTTTCTCTTCTTTTGTTAGATTTTCCCCAATTCTTCCTTCGAGATGTTTCAACAATTCTTCTTTCTCTGCATCTGCATCTTGGTTCTCCACCGAAGCATCTAGTGTTAGAATTTCTTGAATTTCTTCCATTTCTTCAGCTTCGGGGTGTTTCTCTAGGGTTCGCAGTGTCACTCCTTTTTCTAGCCACACTGTTTTCGGAGACAGGTTGGCGACTGGAATATCTTTCAAATCCGTTTGTACGAGCGCGTGACCGGTAGACAGACTTGATGTTGCTAACAGTGAAGCTGATGGTGTCACGATGCACGAACCTTCCATTCTGTGAGAGATAGATGTTGGAATTTGCTTTACCGTGTATGCTGGTATTTCTTGACTATCTTTTGAAATCAACCGGCTTTCTTGTGACTGTTCTACTTGGAGAGCAGTGATTTCTGGAAGCGGTGATTTCCCTGTCGTGAATGATGACTCTTCTGACTCGTAGTCAATGTGGATAGCTCGAAATTGTTGTAGGAAATCATTTCCTAACAGTAGTTCAAAACCCGACATTGGCATAACTATTGCGTTACCTTTTATAGTTTTGCCTCTGTGGGTTACTACTATGTCTGCCATACTCTGTGGTGACAGGGTTTGACCATTTACTAGACGGATCTTTGGTCCGACTAGAGGTTTTTTGACAAATTTCGTTTTCTCTAGTAATTCGGGTGAGATTACTTTGACTGCAGCTCCTGTATCAATCAGTGCTGTTGCAGTTATTTCTCCACACCTTACTGCTTCCTTTATTAGTCTTGCAGGATTCAAGTTGAACACGATCATTTCTGGGTCAGCCATTTTTTCTTCCAACGTATCTGGAACGGTTAGGTTGATGGAAAGATTTCCCTTTGCAGTCGCCCCTGCGGCTGCATCTTTAGGCGGACCTCTGTATTGTTCTGATTCAGGGTTCTTGAAGCAGTTGCGAGCAATGTGTCCTGACCTCTTACAAAAAAAACATTGCTGCCTTCCTGTTACAGTGCGACCTTTTGGTTTAAAAGGTCCTCTTGAATTTACTTGCTCGTTTTTCTCTTTTGAAATTAATTTTTCGCAAGTCTCTTGAATTAATTCTCTCATCGTCTTCATCAAATCTGCTTGCTGGTCTGGGTAGACCACTGACAGGTTTGGTAACTGCTCCTGAGGCTTCTGCGGCTCAGCTGTCGTATCCTTCCATCCTCGTGTGTCTGACATGAGTGATGCTTCTGTATAGGATTTTGCTAGTGCCAAAAATTCTTCGCATGTCTTGGGCTTCAGCGGATAAATTTTTCTGAAAAGTGTTGGGCGAAGTCCTCTAAAAAGATGCTCCAATCGGTGCGTTTCTGACATATTCGGGTCAACCAGTCTGCAAAGATTGAGAATTTCGTAGTAGTACCTAATGGTTGGCTCGTCCACTCCTTGGGTCCTACTTCTGAGTCTGGTCTCTTGGAAAAGACCTTAATTATCTGGTTAAAATTCTTTCAAAAACACCGAACGTAGACCGGGTACTGCGGCCACAGCCGCATTTCCTGCAGCAGCTGCCTGTGCTGCTGTGTCTTCCCAGTCATTCGGGAGTCTTGCGCACAGGAACCAATTTCTTGCAGTATCATCCAAGTACATACAGAAATTATTTCTTTTGTCCGCATCTCTCCAACCGTTGTGGGTAGAGATTGTTTCGTAGCGCTCTAACCATTGACGAGCGTCTTCCGTTGGACTCCCCCGAAAAACAGGTGGGCTTATAAATTTTCTAACAGCTGCCATAGCTGTACCTTGAAATTGCTGCTGATGTCTTGGAGGTACCAAAGGGTGTTGTCCTATCACAGGAACAACCAGATGTGTGGGCAGACTTAATTCTGCTTCGGAGTCGGATCTTGAATCTGCTTCGGAGTCAGGTTGTAAATCTGCTTCGGAGTAGGATCTTGAATCTGACTGATTTTCAGGGTTTCTGAAATCGCTCTGATTAAATTTTACTTCACTTGAGGTAACTAGATTTTCAATAGAAGTTAAGATTTCTGGATCTTGTGCCGGGCCTGTTGTTGCACTTTCACCACTCGACAATTCGGGTGATTGTTTTGGATGCAATCGTTTACTTGGATCGCGAGGGCAACTAGGTAATCTTGGATTAGATTTTTTCTGCATCGACTAATTTTTTAAAGCAGCACAAAACTCGTTAACTACGGGTAACGAGCTGCATCTCCACCATTTGTCACACTTGACTTGAAAACGTTCGTATTATTCTTAACACAGAAAAAGGGAATACAATGATTACATGAATAATGAATTGAAACCTAACTTTTACTAAGCGTCTAGTTTAGTGGAAGAGAGAGCGACTAATAATGGAAAAACAGTGGGTTTTATACTAGCTTTGAAATTACGCCCTCTCCCTAAGGTTAATAGATTTTACTGCACATTCTAAAGCTATTCTGGAACTTCTACTTATTTAGCGAGAAATGTTTGATAACATAACAGATAGTAGAACATTCGTAACTATAGCGTTTGAGTTTGACGCTTCTAGGAACAGATAGGGACATCTGCTGTTGTTCCCCGCGACAATATGTAAACAGGATCAAATATACTCGATTCAATGTGAATACACTGTTATATTATGAGTTTATACTTCTACATGTAAAAGAATCTTATATACTTGTATTCAATGTGAATACACTGTTATTTTATGAGTTTATACTTCTACATGTAAACAGAATCAAATATACTTGTATTCAATGTGAATACACTGTTATATTATGAGTTTATACTTCTACATGTAAGCAGAATCAAATATACTTGTATTCAATGTGAATACACTGTTATATTATGAGTTTATACTTCTACATGTAAACAGAATCAAATATACTTGTATTCAATGTGAATACACTGTTATATTATGAGTTTATACTTCTACATGTAAACAGAAGCAAATATACTTGTATTCAATGTGAATACACTTTTATATTATGAGTTTATACTTCTACATGTAAACAGAATCAAATATACTTGTATTTAATTTGAATACACTGTTATACAATGAGTTTTTACTTCTATATGTAAAAAGGATCAAATATACTTGTATTTAATGTGAATACACTGTTATATTATGAGTTTATACTTCTACATGTAAACAGAATCAAATATACTTGTATTCAATGTGAATACATTGTGATACCATGAGTTTTTACTTCTAGATGTAAACAGGATCAAATATACTTGTATTCAATGTGAATACACTGTTACATTATGAGTTTATACTTCTACATGTAAACAGAATCTTATATACTTGTATTCAATGTGATTACACTGTGATACCATGAGTTTTTACTTCTATATTTAAACAGGATCAAATATACTTGTATTTAATGTGAATACACTGTTATTTTTTGAGTTTATAATTCTACATGTAAGCAGAATCAAATATACTTGTATTCAATGTGAATACACTGTTATATTATGAATTTATACTTCTACATGTAAACAGAATCAAATATACTTGTATTCAATGTGAATACACTTTTATATAATGAGTTTATACTTCTACATGTAAACAGAATCAAATATACTTGTATTCAATTTTAATACACTGTTATACAATGAGTTTTTACTTCTATATGTAAAAAAGATCAAATATACTTGTATTCAATGTGAATACACTGTTATATTATGAGTTTATACTTCTACATGTAAACAGAATCAAATATACTTTTATTCAATGTGAATACACTGTTATACCATTTGTTTTTACTTGTATATGTAAACAGGATCAAATATACTTGTATTCAATGTGAATACACTGTTATATTATAAATTTATAATTCTACATGTAAACAGAATCAAATATACTTGTATTCAATGTGATTACACTGTGATACCATGAGTTTTTACTTCTATATGTAAACAGGATCAAATATACTGGTATTTAATGTGAATACACTGTTATTTTATGAGTTTATACTTCTACATGTAAACAGAATCAAATATACTTGTATTCAATGTGAATACAATGTTATATTATGAGTTTATAATTCTACATGTAAACAGAATCAAATATAGTTGTATTCAATGTGAATTAACTGTTATATTATGAGTTTATACTTCTACATGTAAACAGAGTCAAAAATACTTGTATTCAATGTGAATACACTGTTAATTATGAGTTTATACTTCTACATGTAAACAGAATCAAATATACTTGTGTTCAATGTGAATACACTGCGATACCATGAGTTTTAACTTCTGTATGTAAACAGGATCAAATATACTTGTATTCAATGTGAATACACTGTGATACCATGAGTTTTTATTTCTATATGTAAACAGGATCAAATATACTTGTATTCAATGTGAATACACTGTGATACCATGAGTTTTTACTTCTATATGTAAACAGGATCAAATATACTTGTATTCAATGTGAATACACTTTTATATTATGAGTTTATACTTCTACATGTAAACAGAATCAAATATACTTGTATTCAATTTGAATACACTGTGATACCATGAGTTTCACCTTCTATATCTAAACAAGATCAAATATACATGTATTCAATGTGAATACACTGTTATAAAATGAGTTTATACTTCTATATGTAAACAGAATCAAATTTACTTGTATTCAATGTGAATACACTGTTATACCATGAGTTTTTACTTCTACATGTAAACAGAATCAAATATACTTGTATTCAATGGGAATACACTGTTATATTTTGAGTTTATACTTCTACATGTAAATAGAATCAAATATACTTGTATTCAATGTGAATACACTGTTATACCATGAGTTTTTACTTCTATATGTAAACAGGATCAAATATACTTGTATTCAATGTGAATACACTGTTATAAAATGAGTTTTTACTTCTATATGTAAACAGAATCAAATATACTTGTATTCAATGTTAATACACTGTTATACCGTGAGTATTTACTTCTATGTGTAAACAGAATCAAATATACTTGTATTCAATGTGAATACACTGTGATACCATGAGTTTTTTCTTCTACATGTAAACAGAATCAAATATACTTGTATTCAATGTGAATACACTGTTATTTTATGAGTTTATACTTCTATATGTAAACAGGATCAAATTTACTTGTATTCAATGTAAATACACTGTTATATTATTAGCTTATACATGTAAACAGAATCAAATATTCTTGTATTCAATGTGAATACACTGTTATATTATTAGCTTATACTTCTACATGTAAACAGAATCAAATATTCTTGTATTCAATGTGAATACACTGTTATTTTATGAGTTTCTACTTTATATGTAAACAGGATCAAATATACATGTATTCAATGTGAATACACTGTTATAAAATGAGTTTATACTTCTATATGTAAACAGAATCAAATTTACTTGTATTCAATGTGAATACACTGTTATTTGATGAGTTTATACTTCTATATGTAAACCGGATCAAATATACTTGTATTCAATGTAAATACACTGTTATATTATTAGCTTATACTTCTACATGTAAACGGAATCAAATATTCTTGTATTCAATGTGAATACACTGTTATATTATTAGCTTATACTTTTACATGTAAACAGAATCAAATATTCTTGTATTCAATGTGAATACACTGTTATTTTATGAGTTTCTACTTCTATATCTAAACAAGATCAAATATACATGTATTCAATGTGAATACACTGTTATAAAATGAGTTTATACTTCTATATGTAAACAGAATCAAATTTACTTGTATTCAATGTGAATACACTGTTATACCATGAGTTTTTACTTCTACATGTAAACAGAATCAAATATACTTGTATTCAATGGGAATACACTGTTATATTTTGAGTTTATACTTCTACATGTAAATAGAATCAAATATACTTGTATTCAATGTGAATACACTGTGATACCATGAGTTTTTACTTCTATATGTAAACAGGATCAAATATACTTGTATTCAATGTGAATTCACTGTTATAAAATGAGTTTTTACTTCTATATGTAAACAGAATCAAATATACTTGTATTCAATGTTAATACACTGTTATACCGTGAGTATTTACTTCTATGTGTAAACAGAATCAAATATACTTGTATTCAATGTGAATACACTGTGATACCATGAGTTTTAACTTCTATATGTAAACAGGATCAAATATACTTGTATTCAATGTGAATACACTGTGATACCATGAGTTATAACTTCTATATGTAAACAGGATCAAATATACTTGTATTCAATGTGAATACACTGTGATACCATGAGTTTTTACTTCTATATGTAAACAGAATCAAATATACTTGTATTCAATGTGAATACACTGTGATACTATGAGTTTTAACCTCTATATGTAAACAGGATCAAATATACTTGTATTCAATGTGAATACACTGTTATACCATGAGTGTTTACTTCTATATGTATACTGCATCAAATATACTTGAATTCAATGTGAATACACTGTTATACCATGAGTTTATTCTTCTGTATGTATACTGCATCAAATATACTTGAATTCAATGTGAATACACTGTGATACCATGAGTTATAACTTCTATATCATCAAAGAAAAACTCTTCAAATTCTTATCTAATGACCACCCACCCACCACCCAAAAAAAGCAGAAAGGCTTGTGAGTCCTTTAATAACGAAAATACGTTGGCAAAAATTGTTCAACAAAAGCTAGCAAACAGACATCCTAATTAATATGTTTTTTAAAATTTAAAGTGTGAGATATATTTCTTTAGAGTCTATTATGTAACAACACTCAACGGGATAAGCCTGGTAGCCCGCCACCCACTGTTACTGTTGCTGAGATTCATGCTGAGCCAATTTCGTTATCGGGAAAGTCAAGGAAAAGAAGCCATTCGGTGTATTCCGACAGAGAAGAACGCAATGATGATGTAAACATGTGCAGATTTATCAATTATTGTATCATAACTGAACTTGTTTTTAGGGTTCCACCTCTGAAAGCAATTCAGGCTGCTTCACGTTACAAAAACTAACGCCAGCAAAGAAAAAACCCGTATTTCCCGAAACAACTGATGAGCTGGTAGATGAGGAAGAATGTGAAGATGTCGTTCCTACTTCGACCCGTACTGATAATTTGCAATCAGAGGTGAAGGTGCTATCATCTTTAAAGGCGAGTATGCTAATGGGCCAGGCCCCTGTTTCAACTGAAGACGTCCAGCACTTAAAAAGCAAGATACGCGCCCTAGTAGAAGAAAATGATCGCTTGAAGAAAGATCTTAAGTTTTTTCAAGGTAAATTGTAATCTTTATTATACCGTTTAGTGCACCATAGTATGATAAATGCATTTCAACGCAAAAATAATTACCTAATTACACAATTTATTGCGCACTTGCCCAATTTATTGCCCCGGAATTTTTGGTTGGGTTTTTATATCACTATTATGTATGTAGAATATATATAGAATGTATGTATGTAATATGTTAAATGTATATATTATGTATTACAGAATTCAGCAGCGTCAAAGCTTGGGTTGACCAATTGATCTTTAAACAGCAGTACATCCAACAGTTGCAGAAGAATGGGGAATGTGCCTCAGCTGCCCCACTTGCTTCTGCTACTTCAAGTGTGAAGATGAATTTACCGAAACTTGCGTATGAAGAGATTCAGCCACATTTTCAAGCAAATTGGAGTTCCTCACCTCCACCACCTGTTTTGAATGCACCAGAGACACCGATGGAGGAGACTAGCAAACCACAAAAATATCCGTCGGATTTGTATAACAATCCATTTCCCATTACGCAAGACATTCTCGACCAGATTCCGCCTGGCTCAAAGAAATCTGAAACTCGCTTTGTTCTGAAACTCTTCTTCGCCTCACGTACACTGATAATTACCTGGGTACGCATACGATGTCAGCAAATTTGACAGGAAAGAAGTATATGGACGAGAATAAATTGCTCAGCAGAATATGTAAGTTATATATATATATTGGAATCAATTCAATATTTCATTATTACTAATCACAACTGTTTTTGCAAACATTTCTAGAAGCGACATTGGATTTTTTCCAATTCAAGGATCACGAGAAGGTGAAAAAGAAGGAGAAGTCCGAAAGGGTATTTCCACTTTTCTAAACCATACCAAACAGAAGTTGTAGAAGCTCCAAATAACAGCAGCAAGTAATAAAGTAACGGTCTCGTCAGCACAATAATTGTCATTATTGAACGATGAAATACAATTACTTGATTAATTCAAATTCCTCTAAATTAAATTTTTATTTAATGTGTGATAAAATACGTGATTCTAATAACAGGTATCATGCAATAATAAATAAATATTATTTTGAAGTAAAAACAAGCGTAGTGTCCAATACTTCAGTATGCAATAAATCGTGTGATTTTCGTGAGATAAAATACGTGATTCTAATAACAGGTATCATGCAATAATAAATAAATATTATTTTGAAGTAAAAACAAGCGTAGTGTCCAATACTTCAGTATGCAATAAATCGTGTGATTTTAAATTAATTTCAGTTAGTGTCGTATACAATAAATCATACCAGAAACATAAAATTACCACTCACTTTGTTACTAAATAAACTTCGTACACTATAAATTGGACATAAGTACGTAATTTAACGTCATTGCCTGAAAAATTTGTTTCTATACTTCATTATGTTACCACCCAATTGAGTACGTTACAACCCAATAAATTGTCTTAGAAAATTGTTTCAAAATAACTGCGTGTTAAAACATACAATTATATTGCCTCGGATTTTTGGTTGGGTACGCTGTGATACCATGAGTTTTTACTTCTATATGTAAACAGGATCAAATATACTTGTATTCAATGTGAATACACTGTTATATTATGAGTTTATACTTCTACATGTAAAAAGAATCAAATATAATTGTATTCAATGTGAATACACTGTTAAACCATAAGATTTTACTTCTATATGTAAACAGGATCAAATATACTTGTATTCAATGTGAATACACTGTGATACCATGAGTTTTTACTTCTATATGTAAACAGGATCAAATATTCTTGTATTCAATGAGAATACACTGTTATATTATGAGTTTATACTTCTACATGTAAACAGAATCAAATATACTTGTATTCAATGTAAAGACACTGTGATACCATGAGTTTTTACTTCTATATGTAAACAGGATCAAATATACTTGTATTCAATGTGAATACACTGTTATATTATGAGTTTATACTTCTACATGTAAACAGAATCAAATATACTTGTATTCAATGTGAATACACTGTGATACCATGAGTTTTTACTTCTATATGTAAACAGGATCAAATATACTTGTATTCAATTTGAATACACTGTTATACAATGAGTTTTTACTTCTACATGTAAATTGAATCAAATATACTTGTATTCAATGTGAATACACTGTTATATTATGAGTTTATACTTCTACATGTAAACAGAATCAAATATACTTGTATTCAATGTGATTACACTGTGATACCATGAGTTTTTACTTCTATATGTAAACAGGATCAAATATACTTGTATTTAATGTGAATACACTGTTATTTTATGAGTTTATACTTCTACATGTAAACAGAATCAAATATACTTGTATTCAATGTGAATACAATGTTATATTATGAGTTTATAATTCTACATGTAAACAGAATCAAATATAGTTGTATTCAATGTGAATACACTGTTATATTATGAGTTTATACTTCTACATGTAAACAGAGTCAAATATACTTGTATTCAATGTATATACACTGTTATATTATGAGTTTATACTTCTACATGTAAACAGAATCAAATATACTTGTATTCAATGTGAATACACTGCGATACCATGAGTTTTAACTTCTATATGTTAACAGAGTCAAATATACTTGTATTCAATGTGAATACACTGTTATATTATAAGTTTATACTTCTACATGTAAACAGAATCAAATATACTCGTATTCAATGTGAATACACTGCTATACCATGAGTTTTAACTTCTATATGTAAACAGGATCAAATATACTTGTATTCAATGTGAATACACTGTGATACCATGAGTTTTTATTTTAATATGTAAACAGGATCAAATATACTTGTATTCAATGTGAATTCACTGTGATACCATAAGTTTTTACTTCTATATTGTCACACTTGACTTGAAAACGTTTGTATTATTCTTAACACAGAAAAAGGGAATACAATGATTACATGAATAATGAATTGAAACCTTACTTTTACTAAGCGTCTAGTTTAGTGGAAGAGAGAGCGACTAATAATGGAAAAACAGTGGGTTTTATACTAGCTTTGAAATTACGCCCTCTCCCTAAGGTTAATAGATTTTACTGCACATTCTAAAGCTATTCTGGAACTTCTACTTATTTAGGAAGAAATGTTTGATAACATAACAGATAGTAGAACATTCGTAACTATAGCGTTTGAGTTTGACGCTTCTAGGAACAGATAGGGACATCTGCTGTTGTTCCCCGCGACAGGTCCCCCTTCTTTAAGACAGGCGACCCGACTGTACTACAAAATAGTATGGAAAGTGGGACAACATGATAAAAGGTGGGAAACTGGAAACATCATAAGAACTTTAAGATTTTTCTAGAGTAATTAAAAGATAGCTGAAGAGAGGTGATAGCGCGAAATGAAACAAAGCTACGATGAAGGTCGTAAGTAAACATTGATAAGAGATTATCAGAAAGGATGAATCACAGTAAGAATAAAAGTAAGATGACTATTTCAGATTGCATGTTCAGTGTTTTTTCAGCCTCCACAGTAAAATGTTCACTTACTCTGATGTTTTAGAGAATCTCTGTGTGTTTGAGTGCGCCCTTGTGCGTTTTGTTGACGCAACGTTTGATAATCATCGGAGTCGCTACAACCGGTTACATTCAAGTGACCGTGTGTTTTTCTTTACGGTGCTTGCGGAAGTTCAACGAACTGGTGCTCGCTTGAATTTTTCGCCATCTGTAAGCACTGTTTGGTTTGGCGATTACTACTTCAGGTAACGAAAACATTTTCTTTTTTCAATCTTCTTGCTCTTTTTTAATAGAAGTTTTTCTTTTTTCCTTATTGTTTTAGCAAGTATTCTGGATACGCCAAGTATCGCGAGTTGTTTTCTTTAACGCATGCGCGTCTTCTCTGGTGGTTTGAATCGGATGAAGACTTTTACCACCCAGCTCCGCATCAAACCGATTTTTACACTGAAATAACACAAGCTGAAATGGACAACCGTCTCGCCGCATGTTCGACTTGGAACGATGTTTTGACTTCGTTCGACATGGAACACCCAGGGCCAGAAGATTTTCACTTGTTGCGGGAATTTTCCCATAGCTTAGTTTCCCTCCTCGACTATGTCGAGGATCAACTAAACGAAGAGTGATGTAAATTCTTCTTGAGTGAACTTGTTGAAAAAATACACTTTTTTATATTCCAATCTGAATAGTCTTTTTTCTTTCTTCAGTTATGACAAAATGGTTACGCCTCTTGCATCTCTAGTTCCTCCTTCCCGCGGTCTCCGGGGGGAGGGTTGTCGTATCGCTCATGTACGGCCAAGCGTACACTGAGTGTATACAATTTGTATGCTAGGGCAATTAACCCTAAGGCAATAAGTGAGATTGCAGATACCAATTCGTAAGGGTAGCGTAAAGAAGATGTTTCTTTCTGTTTTTTCGTTTCAGTGATGAGATTGTGAATTTGCTCTCCGGTCATTTCCGTTGAAAGGCTGGCTTGAGCATTACGATGAAGCAGTTGACTAATGATGTCTATTGAGGAGGTGTTTCTCGCGGAAGTTCCACGAAGGTATGTTTCTTGTTTGTAGTAATGTTGACATCTTGAGAAAAAATTTCAACTGTTGGTAGGACAACTGCTTGCAATTTTAGTGCCATTATGTTGCCTTCCATACTAGCTGGGAATACCCACTCTTCTGTACGAGTAGTGCATCCCAAAGGTATTTCAAACATTCCTACAGGCGGTAATGTTGTTGTTCTTAGTGTTGGCTGCTCACCACCAGATGGACACGAAAATACAATTTCGTGTGGCTTTGTTGCAGAATAAACCTATTGGTTGGATCCCATGTAAACGACTTCAGGACCGCACCATTCTGTAAATTTCTTTCTGCATTGTGTGTTAATTCTTGGTGTATCATTCATGAACACAGCTGTTGCACAGGATTTTCGAGCAGTTCTTTTGCTGACACCGGTATGGAATTTGCATAGCGGGCGTCCTATCTTGCTACAGTCTTTAATGTCGTCTTTTGAAAGTTGCATAAATGTTTCGAGATCTCCTGACACAGCAAGGTAATCTGGTAAATTTCCAAACAAGACGCCATGTGTTCCATTATCTGTTGATCCTGGTAGGTTGATAATCTGGAAGAGCTTGTACTGCTGAGCGTGGTCAAAAATAGGAACACGTATGAAGAGGCGAAAGGAATTTTCCATGGCTGCAACCGAGACAGTAGACTCCCGGTAAGCGACCCAAAGTTCGTTGCTAGAAATAGACCATCCTCTTGGTAATTGACCATTGATGGTTTTGATGACTTTGTTGAATTTAGCTGGAGAGATGATTTGAGGGGCCAAATGCCCGTTGGCTAGAAGACTAAAGCCGACGTCGAGACTATCAGCAAGTTGTTGTAGCCACAGCAAGATTTGATTCATTGCTTCAAACGTTTCATCCAGTTGGAAAAAATATTCGAAGTGACTCAGTTCTAAGTCTTCCATGTCAGCTATTTTTTCCATTATGTTTGTGGTCACATTTTTCAGCATTTAGTATTGGCCTCGTAGTTCTCTAATTAATTTTGCGTTAGTTCTGGTTTCCCATAGTGATTCATTCAAGACTGTGGCTTGTTTGTCTATAATGTGGATCACTTCTCGTTGATTTCGGGAGAGAAGTTGAATTTGATTATTCAGTTCTTCTAAATCTTTTTGTGTCGATACTCCAAAAAGCCATTTAAGGATTGTTCCTCCCCCGTCGACGAGACTTCGACGATTTCTTTGGTTTGTATTCAAAACTTTTTTGATATTCGATAATCGATCTGCTGCGTTCTCCATTCCTTTCAGGAAAGACTGCATTCTGCTGGTAATTCTTTTGGCTGCTATTTTTTGAGGTCTGGTACCTTGATTCTTCCATCTTTCTGCTATTTCTTGCTGTTGCAGAATTTTCTCTTTAAGGTACGCCGTGGCCGTATCAGGTAATCCGAAATCAAGATCAGTCACTATTGTCCAAGATGATTCACTAAACGCAACGTCAGCTTGTTGTTTGAAAATGGCGTTTTCTCTCAGGATTAGTGAACTGCTTGTGGAGGGGGCCAGCAAGAAAATGAAGAACGGCACTAAAAAGGTGAGATACCTAGCCGGAGGTCTTCTATTTCGTATTGGTCTTCGTGATGCATGGGAAGGGACTTTGTCTGGAGAAGAGGTGATCACTTCACTACCACTTATGTCGGGTGACACGTTAATTTCCTCAGGTACTGTTACTTCCTCTTCGGACAGAGTTTGTGAGTGAACTGCATCAGGTAGGTCTTGTGCTTCTTCTTGTTGTTCTCCATCGTTCTGTTTGTCTTTTTCTGCGGCTCTCTCAGTGTTATCTGGGATGGACGTCTGCGGTGACTCCCATTCCAAAGTGGCTTCGTGAAATGACTTCATCCGAGCGACGTGAACAATATCTGATTTTCCCCGTCCGGTTGCGGAGATTACTTCGTAGTTTACGGGTGTAGTTTTTCTCAACACCCTGAATGGTCCTAACCAGCGGTGAAGAAGTTTTTCTGCTTTTCCTACTTTGCGAAATGGTTTGTAGATCAGGACTAGATCTCCTGTTTGAAACGATAGTTCTCTATGGCGAGCATCGTAGGTTTCTTTTTGTTTTTCTTTAACTCTCTGCATTCTAGTTTTTACAATTTCTTTTGCTTCAGTCAGATCAGCTTGTAGTCGATCTGCATAACTCATTGCAGCGTCTTCTTCTGTCAACAATGGGTTGGGATCAGCGTCCGATTCCAAATCAATGGGAAGTCTGGGTTCACGTCCATAGAGCAGAAAAAATGGTGAATACCTCGTCGACTCTTGTCTTGCTGTGTTGTATGCAAAGCATACGTATTGTAGAGTACGATCCCAATCACGTTGGTCACTGCTGACGTACATTGAGAGCATAGCTGCCAATGTATGATTCATCCTTTCCACCGCTCCATTTGCCTGAGGGTGGTAACTTGAAGTTGTCTTGTGGTTTGTGTGCAATTTCTTGACAACAGCTTGCGTTTTATCTGAGGTAAAGCATTTTCCTCGATCCGTAATGATTTGTTCTGGAGCTCCGTGACGAAGAAGAATTTGATTAACAAAAAATTCTGCGACGTCATCTGCTTTTCCAGTCGGCATGGCTTTCAGTTCAACCCATTTGGTTAGATAGTCCACTGCCACGATAATCATCTTGTTTCCTCTGGTAGATAGTGGGAATGGACCTAGTAGATCAATGCCTACTTTTTGAAATGATCTCTCGACTTTGATGCATTGTAAGAGTCCTGCACGTTTGTCTGGGACTCCTTTTCTGCTTTGACAATGTACGCAGCTCTGTACGTGACGAGTTATGTCGAGTGCCATCTTCGGCCAGAAGAAACGATCACAAATCTTGTGTGGAGTACGCTTGATGCCAAGGTGACCTGACACAACGTCGTCATGGTATGCCTGTAGAATTCTTTCACGGTAATTTAACAGTCTTCTGTAGTTCTTTCCATTTTTAAAAGTTTCCTTGTACAGCTTTTCGTTGTGAATTACAAAATTTTTGACTCTTGATTTTCCGTTCTGGAGTTTCACAATTAGCTGATTCCAATTGCGACAAGCTTTCTGCTTTTCGGCCAATGACTCGTCTTCGACTTCGGAAAGGCCAGAGAATGTGATTGCTCCCACGATGAAACAGCGATCATCTTCTAGCTCTTCTGCAACTGGTAGCGGATTTCTTGAAAGACGCATTGTCATGCGTTTTCCCACTAAGGAACACAATAGTTATGTCGTATTCTTGAAGCGACAAGCTCCATCGGGCCAAACGGCCTGCAAGGTCTCTTTTGCTCATTAACCAGCAAAGAGCCTGATGATCGGTCACCACTTTCACTTTGCAACCCCACACAAAACATCGAAACTTGGAAAGACACCACACTAGTGCAAGACACTCTTTTTCGGTGATTGAGTAGTTCACTTCTGATTTTGTTAGAAGGTGGCTGGCGTATGCTATAGGACGTTCTGCTTCTTCAATGTGTTGAGCAAGAACGCCTCCTATGCCATAACCACAGGCATCGGGAAATATTTCCATTGGTAGATCATAGTTGGGATGCGCCAATACTGGTGCCGAAGTAAGTGCTAGTTTCAAAGCATTGAAGCTGCTACTTTTATCTTCTCCCCACGTGAAGGGAATTTCTTTCTTCGTCAGTGTAGTAAGCGGGCGTGCAATTGATGCAAAACCTTGGATGTGACGTCGATAATACGAGCACAGACCAAGAAAGCTTTGCACTCGTTTCACCTTGTTTGCTGTTGAATGGCCTTCATTGGGTGATAGGAAACTTTGAACTGCCTCCAGTTTTTCAGGATCTGGTGCCACACCTTCTTTTGAGATGAGGTGTCCCAACACTTTCAGTGCGTGCTCCATGAATGAGCATTTTGACCATTTCAACTTCAACCCAGCTTGAGAAAAGCAACTCAGCACTAGACGTAGTCTTTGCAAATGCTGTTCGAAGGTTGCTGAGTAGATTATGACGTCATCCAAGTATATCAGGCACGTCGTCCAACGAAGTCCAGCTAAGATGATGTCCATGGCCCTCTGAAAAGTACCAGGGGCGTTTGTTAAACCGAACGGAAGAGTACGGAACTGGTACAATCCGTCTGCAGTGATGAAGGCTGTTTTTGGTCTGTCACTGTCGATAACTGGAACTTGATGGTATCCTGATTGAAGATCCATGCTTGAGAAAAATATTGCGCCTTCCAGCCGACTCAAAGTGTCGGCAATACGTGGTAAGGGGTATGAATCTTTTACCGTTACTGCGTTAAGTTTGCGATAGTCCACGCAGAAGCGCCAAGTACCATCTTTTTTCTTGACTAAAACCACTGGGGAAGACCAAGGGCTGTCAGAAGGTTCTATGACCCTTCTACGCAGCATTCCTTCTACTTGATCTTGAATAACAGCTCGTTCTTTCCAGGCACTCTTGTAAGGAAGCTGATGGATTGGGCGCGCATTAGCGGTATTGATGTCATGTTTGACGACTGAACAGTATCCCAAATCATCCTCGTTTAGTGCAAAGCAATGAGCAAATTGCTTGAGGATTTTTACTGTCTCTTCTTTCTCTTCTTTTGTTAGATTTTCCCCAATTCTTCCTTCGAGATGTTTCAACAATTCTTCTTTCTCTGCATCTGCATCTTGGTTCTCCACCGAAGCATCTAGTGTTAGAATTTCTTGAATTTCTTCCATTTCTTCAGCTTCGGGGTGTTTCTCTAGGGTTCGCAGTGTCACTCCTTTTTCTAGCCACACTGTTTTCGGAGACAGGTTGGCGACTGGAATATCTTTCAAATCCGTTTGTACGAGCGCGTGACCGGTAGACAGACTTGATGTTGCTAACAGTGAAGCTGATGGTGTCACGATGCACGAACCTTCCATTCTGTGAGAGATAGATGTTGGAATTTGCTTTACCGTGTATGCTGGTATTTCTTGACTATCTTTTGAAATCAACCGGCTTTCTTGTGACTGTTCTACTTGGAGAGCAGTGATTTCTGGAAGCGGTGATTTCCCTGTCGTGAATGATGACTCTTCTGACTCGTAGTCAATGTGGATAGCTCGAAATTGTTGTAGGAAATCATTTCCTAACAGTAGTTCAAAACCCGACATTGGCATAACTATTGCGTTACCTTTTATAGTTTTGCCTCTGTGGGTTACTACTATGTCTGCCATACTCTGTGGTGACAGGGTTTGACCATTTACTAGACGGATCTTTGGTCCGACTAGAGGTTTTTTGACAAATTTCGTTTTCTCTAGTAATTCGGGTGAGATTACTTTGACTGCAGCTCCTGTATCAATCAGTGCTGTTGCAGTTATTTCTCCACACCTTACTGCTTCCTTTATTAGTCTTGCAGGATTCAAGTTGAACACGATCATTTCTGGGTCAGCCATTTTTTCTTCCAACGTATCTGGAACGGTTAGGTTGATGGAAAGATTTCCCTTTGCAGTCGCCCCTGCGGCTGCATCTTTAGGCGGACCTCTGTATTGTTCTGATTCAGGGTTCTTGAAGCAGTTGCGAGCAATGTGTCCTGACCTCTTACAAAAAAACATTGCTGCCTTCCTGTTACAGTGCGACCTTTTGGTTTAAAAGGTCCTCTTGAATTTACTTGCTCGTTTTCTCTCTTTTGAAATTAATTTTTCGCAAGTCTCTTGAATTAATTCTCTCATCGTCTTCATCAAATCTGCTTGCTGGTCTGGGTAGACCACTGACAGGTTTGGTAACTGCTCCTGAGGCTTCTGCGGCTCAGCTGTCGTATCCTTCCATCCTCGTGTGTCTGACATGAGTGATGCTTCTGTATAGGATTTTGCTAGTGCCAAAAATTCTTCGCATGTCTTGGGCTTCAGCGGATAAATTTTTCTGAAAAGTGTTGGGCGAAGTCCTCTAAAAAGATGCTCCAATCGGTGCGTTTCTGACATATTCGGGTCAACCAGTCTGCAAAGATTGAGAATTTCGTAGTAGTACCTAATGGTTGGCTCGTCCACTCCTTGGGTCCTACTTCTGAGTCTGGTCTCTTGGAAAAGACCTTAATTATCTGGTTAAAATTCTTTCAAAAACACCGAACGTAGACCGGGTACTGCGGCCACAGCCGCATTTCCTGCAGCAGCTGCCTGTGCTGCTGTGTCTTCCCAGTCATTCGGGAGTCTTGCGCACAGGAACCAATTTCTTGCAGTATCATCCAAGTACATACAGAAATTATTTCTTTTGTCCGCATCTCTCCAACCGTTGTGGGTAGAGATTGTTTCGTAGCGCTCTAACCATTGACGAGCGTCTTCCGTTGGACTCCCCCGAAAAACAGGTGGGCTTATAAATTTTCTAACAGCTGCCATAGCTGTACCTTGAAATTGCTGCTGATGTCTTGGAGGTACCAAAGGGTGTTGTCCTATCACAGGAACAACCAGATGTGTGGGCAGACTTAATTCTGCTTCGGAGTCGGATCTTGAATCTGCTTCGGAGTCAGGTTGTAAATCTGCTTCGGAGTCGGATCTTGAATCTGACTGATTTTCAGGGTTTCTGAAATCGCTCTGATTAAATTTTACTTCACTTGAGGTAACTAGATTTTCAATAGAAGTTAAGATTTCTGGATCTTGTGTCGGGCCTGTTGTTGCACTTTCACCACTCGACAATTCGGGTGATTGTTTTGGATGCAATCGTTTACTTGGATCGCGAGGGCAACTAGGTAATCTTGGATTAGATTTTTTCTGCATCGACTAATTTTTTAAAGCAGCACAAAACTCGTTAACTACGGGTAACGAGCTGCATCTCCACCATTTGTCACACTTGACTTGAAAACGTTCGTATTATTCTTAACACAGAAAAAGGGAATACAATGATTACATGAATAATGAATTGAAACCTAACTTTTACTAAGCGTCTAGTTTAGTGGAAGAGAGAGCGACTAATAATGGAAAAACAGTGGGTTTTATACTAGCTTTGAAATTACGCCCTCTCCCTAAGGTTAATAGATTTTACTGCACATTCTAAAGCTATTCTGGAACTTCTACTTATTTAGCGAGAAATGTTTGATAACATAACAGATAGTAGAACATTCGTAACTATAGCGTTTGAGTTTGACGCTTCTAGGAACAGATAGGGACATCTGCTGTTGTTCCCCGCGACAATATGTAAACAGGATCAAATATACTCGATTCAATGTGAATACACTGATATATTATGAGTTTATACTTCTACATGTAAAAAGAATCTTATATACTTGTATTCAATGTGAATACACTGTTATTTTATGAGTTTATACTTCTACATGTAAACAGAATCAAATATACTTGTATTCAATGTGAATACACTGTTATATTATGAGTTTATACTTCTACATGTAAGCAGAATCAAATATACTTGTATTCAATGTGAATACACTGTTATATTATGAGTTTATACTTCTACATGTAAACAGAATCAAATATACTTGTATTCAATGTGAATACACTGTTATATTATGAGTTTATACTTCTACATGTAAACAGAAGCAAATATACTTGTATTCAATGTGAATACACTTTTATATTATGAGTTTATACTTCTACATGTAAACAGAATCAAATATACTTGTATTTAATTTGAATACACTGTTATACAATGAGTTTTTACTTCTATATGTAAAAAGGATCAAATATACTTGTATTTAATGTGAATACACTGTTATATTATGAGTTTATACTTCTACATGTAAACAGAATCAAATATACTTGTATTCAATGTGAATACATTGTGATACCATGAGTTTTTACTTCTAGATGTAAACAGGATCAAATATACTTGTATTCAATGTGAATACACTGTTACATTATGAGTTTATACTTCTACATGTAAACAGAATCTTATATACTTGTATTCAATGTGATTACACTGTGATACCATGAGTTTTTATTTCTATATGTAAACAGGATCAAATATACTTGTATTTAATGTGAATACACTGTTATTTTTTGAGTTTATAATTCTACATGTAAGCAGAATCAAATATACTTGTATTCAATGTGAATACACTGTTATATTATGAATTTATACTTCTACATGTAAACAGAATCAAATATACTTGTATTCAATGTGAATACACTTTTATATAATGAGTTGATACTTCTACATGTAAACAGAATCAAATATACTTGTATTCAATTTTAATACACTGTTATACAATGAGTTTTTACTTCTATATGTAAAAAAGATCAAATATACTTGTATTCAATGTAAATACACTGTTATATTATGAGTTTATACTTCTACATGTAAACAGAATCAAATATACTTTTATTCAATGTGAATACACTGTTATACCATGAGTTTTTACTTGTATATGTAAACAGGATCAAATATACTTGTATTCAATGTGAATACACTGTTATATTATAAATTTATAATTCTACATGTAAACAGAATCAAATATACTTGTATTCAATGTGATTACACTGTGATACCATGAGTTTTTACTTCTATATGTAAACAGGATCAAATATACTGGTATTTAATGTGAATACACTGTTATTTTATGAGTTTATACTTCTACATGTAAACAGAATCAAATATACTTGTATTCAATGTGAATACAATGTTATATTATGAGTTTATAATTCTACATGTAAACAGAATCAAATATAGTTGTATTCAATGTGATTTAACTGTTATATTATGAGTTTATACTTCTACATGTAAACAGAGTCAAAAATACTTGTATTCAATGTGAATACACTGTTAATTATGAGTTTATACTTCTACATGTAAACAGGATCAAATATACTTGTATTCAATGTGAATACACTGTGATACCATGAGTTTTTATTTCTATATGTAAACAGGATCAAATATACTTGTATTCAATGTGAATACACTGTGATACCATGAGTTTTTACTTCTATATGTAAACAGGATCAAATATACTTGTATTCAATGTGAATACACTTTTATATTATGATTTTATATTTCTACATGTAAACAGAATCAAATATACTTGTATTCAATTTGAATACACTGTGATACCATGAGTTTCACCTTCTATATGCAAAAAGGATCAAATATACTTGTATTCAATGTGAATACACTTTTATATTATGAGTTTATACTTCTACATGTAAACAGAATCAAATATACTTGTATTCAATTTGAATACCCTGTTATACAATGAGTTTTTACTTCTACATGTAAACAGAATCAAATATACTTGTATTCAATGTGAATACACTGTTATATTATGAGTTTATACTTCTACATGTAAACAGAATCAAATATACTTGTATTCAATGTGAATACTTTGTTATAAAATGAGTTTTTACTTCTATATGTAAACAGGATCAAATATACTTGTATTCAATGTGAATAAACTGATATATTTTGAGTTTATACTTCTACATGTAAACAGAATCAAATATACTTGTATTCAATGTGAATACACTGTTATATTATGAGTTTATACTTCGACATGTAAACAGAATCAAATATACTTGTATTCAATGTGAAAAAACTGTTATATTATGAGTTTATACTTCTACATGTAAACAGAATCAAATTTACTTGTATTCAATGTGAATACACTGTTATATTATGAGTTTATACTTCTACATGTAAACAGGATCAAATATACTTGTATTTAATGTGAATACATTGTGATACCACGTCTTTTTACTTCTATATGCAAACAGGATCAAATATACTTGTATTCAAGGTGAATACACTTTTATATTATGAGTTTATACTTCTACATGTAAACAGAATCAAATATACTTGTATTCAATGTGAATACACTGTGATACCATTAGTTTTTACTTCTATATGTAAACAGGATCAAATATACTTGTATTCAATGTGAATACACTGTTATATTATGAGTTAATACTTCTACATGTAAACAGAATCAAATATACTTGTATCCAATGTGAATACACTGTTATACCATGAGTTTTTACTTCTATATGTAAACAGGATCAAATATACTTGTAATCAATGTGAAAGCACTGTGATACCGTGAGAATTTACTTCTATATGTAAACAGGATCAAATATACTTGTTTTCAATGTGAATACACTGTGATACTATGAGTTTTTACTTCTATATGTAAACAGGAACAGATATACTTGTATTCAATGTGAATACACTGTGATACTATGAGTTTTTACTTCTATAGGTAAATAGGATCAAATATACTTGTACTTAATGTGAATACACTGTGATGCCATGAGTTTTTACTTCTATATGTAAACAGGATCAAATATACTTGTATTCAATGAGAATACACTGTTATATTATGAGTTTATACTTCTACATGTAAACAGGATCAAATATACTTGTATTCAATGTGAATACACTGTGATACCATGAGTTTTTACTTCTATATGTAAACTGGATCATATATACTTGTATTCAACGTGAATACACTGTTATATTATGAGTTTATACTTCTACATGTAAACAGGATCAAATATACTTGTATTCAATGTGAATACACTGTGATACCATGAGTTTTTACTTCTAATGTAAACAGGATCAAATATACTTGTATTCAATGTGAATACACAGTTATATTATGAGTTTATACTTCTACATGTAAACAGAATCAAATATACTTGTATCCAATGTGAATACACTGTTATACCATGAGATTTACTTCTATATGTAAACCGGATCAAATATACTTGTATTCAATGTGAATACACTGTTATATTATGAGTTTTTACTTCTATATGTAAACAGGATCAAATATACTTGTATTCAATGTGAATACACTGTGATACTATGAGTTTTTACTTCTATAGGTAAACAGGATCAAATATACTTGTATTTAATGTGAATAAACTGTTATATTATGAGTTTATACTTCTACATGTAAACAGAATCAAATTTACTTGTATTCAATGTGAATACACTGTTATATTATGAGTTTATACTTCTACATGTAAACAGGATCAAATATACTTGTATTTAATGTGAATACATTGTGATACCACGTCTTTTTACTTCTATATGCAAACAGGATCAAATATACTTGTATTCAAGGTGAATACACTTTTATATTATGAGTTTATACTTCTACATGTAAACAGAATCAAATATACTTGTATTCAATGTGAATACACTGTGATACCATTAGTTTTTACTTCTATATGTAAACAGGATCAAATATACTTGTATTCAATGTGAATACACTGTTATATTATGAGTTAATACTTCTACATGTAAACAGAATCAAATATACTTGTATCCAATGTGAATACACTGTTATACCATGAGTTTTTACTTCTATATGTAAACAGGATCAAATATACTTGTAATCAATGTGAAAGCACTGTGATACCATGAGTTTTTACTTCTATATGTAAACAGGATCAAATATACTTGTATTCAATGTGAATACACTTTTATATTATGATTTTATATTTCTACATGTAAACAGAATCAAATATACTTGTATTCAATTTGAATACACTGTGATACCATGAGTTTCACCTTCTATATGCAAAAAGGATCAAATATACTTGTATTCAATGTGAATACACTTTTATATTATGAGTTTATACTTCTACATGTAAACAGAATCAAATATACTTGTATTCAATTTGAATACCCTGTTATACAATGAGTTTTTACTTCTACATGTAAACAGAATCAAATATACTTGTATTCAATGTGAATACACTGTTATATTATGAGTTTATACTTCTACATGTAAACAGAATCAAATATACTTGTATTCAATGTGAATACTTTGTTATAAAATGAGTTTTTACTTCTATATGTAAACAGGATCAAATATACTTGTATTCAATGTGAATAAACTGATATATTTTGAGTTTATACTTCTACATGTAAACAGAATCAAATATACTTGTATTCAATGTGAATACACTGTTATATTATGAGTTTATACTTCGACATGTAAACAGAATCAAATATACTTGTATTCAATGTGAAAAAACTGTTATATTATGAGTTTATACTTCTACATGTAAACAGAATCAAATTTACTTGTATTCAATGTGAATACACTGTTATATTATGAGTTTATACTTCTACATGTAAACAGGATCAAATATACTTGTATTTAATGTGAATACATTGTGATACCACGTCTTTTTACTTCTATATGCAAACAGGATCAAATATACTTGTATTCAAGGTGAATACACTTTTATATTATGAGTTTATACTTCTACATGTAAACAGAATCAAATATACTTGTATTCAATGTGAATACACTGTGATACCATTAGTTTTTACTTCTATATGTAAACAGGATCAAATATACTTGTATTCAATGTGAATACACTGTTATATTATGAGTTAATACTTCTACATGTAAACAGAATCAAATATACTTGTATCCAATGTGAATACACTGTTATACCATGAGTTTTTACTTCTATATGTAAACAGGATCAAATATACTTGTAATCAATGTGAAAGCACTGTGATACCGTGAGAATTTACTTCTATATGTAAACAGGATCAAATATACTTGTTTTCAATGTGAATACACTGTGATACTATGAGTTTTTACTTCTATATGTAAACAGGAACAGATATACTTGTATTCAATGTGAATACACTGTGATACTATGAGTTTTTACTTCTATAGGTAAATAGGATCAAATATACTTGTACTTAATGTGAATACACTGTGATGCCATGAGTTTTTACTTCTATATGTAAACAGGATCAAATATACTTGTATTCAATGAGAATACACTGTTATATTATGAGTTTATACTTCTACATGTAAACAGGATCAAATATACTTGTATTCAATGTGAATACACTGTGATACCATGAGTTTTTACTTCTATATGTAAACTGGATCATATATACTTGTATTCAACGTGAATACACTGTTATATTATGAGTTTATACTTCTACATGTAAACAGGATCAAATATACTTGTATTCAATGTGAATACACTGTGATACCATGAGTTTTTACTTCTAATGTAAACAGGATCAAATATACTTGTATTCAATGTGAATACACAGTTATATTATGAGTTTATACTTCTACATGTAAACAGAATCAAATATACTTGTATCCAATGTGAATACACTGTTATACCATGAGATTTACTTCTATATGTAAACCGGATCAAATATACTTGTATTCAATGTGAATACACTGTTATATTATGAGTTTTTACTTCTATATGTAAACAGGATCAAATATACTTGTATTCAATGTGAATACACTGTGATACTATGAGTTTTTACTTCTATAGGTAAACAGGATCAAATATACTTGTATTTAATGTGAATAAACTGTTATATTATGAGTTTATACTTCTACATGTAAACAGAATCAAATTTACTTGTATTCAATGTGAATACACTGTTATATTATGAGTTTATACTTCTACATGTAAACAGGATCAAATATACTTGTATTTAATGTGAATACATTGTGATACCACGTCTTTTTACTTCTATATGCAAACAGGATCAAATATACTTGTATTCAAGGTGAATACACTTTTATATTATGAGTTTATACTTCTACATGTAAACAGAATCAAATATACTTGTATTCAATGTGAATACACTGTGATACCATTAGTTTTTACTTCTATATGTAAACAGGATCAAATATACTTGTATTCAATGTGAATACACTGTTATATTATGAGTTAATACTTCTACATGTAAACAGAATCAAATATACTTGTATCCAATGTGAATACACTGTTATACCATGAGTTTTTACTTCTATATGTAAACAGGATCAAATATACTTGTAATCAATGTGAAAGCACTGTGATACCGTGAGAATTTACTTCTATATGTAAACAGGATCAAATATACTTGTTTTCAATGTGAATACACTGTGATACTATGAGTTTTTACTTCTATATGTAAACAGGAACAGATATACTTGTATTCAATGTGAATACACTGTGATACTATGAGTTTTTACTTCTATAGGTAAATAGGATCAAATATACTTGTACTTAATGTGAATACACTGTGATGCCATGAGTTTTTACTTCTATATGTAAACAGGATCAAATATAGTTGTATTCAATGAGAATACACTGTTATATTATGAGTTTATACTTCTACATGTAAACAGGATCAAATATACTTGTATTCAATGTGAATACACTGTGATACCATGAGTTTTTACTTCTATATGTAAACTGGATCATATATACTTGTATTCAACGTGAATACACTGTTATATTATGAGTTTATACTTCTACATGTAAACAGGATCAAATATACTTGTATTCAATGTGAATACACTGTGATACCATGAGTTTTTACTTCTAATGTAAACAGGATCAAATATACTTGTATTCAATGTGAATACACAGTTATATTATGAGTTTATACTTCTACATGTAAACAGAATCAAATATACTTGTATCCAATGTGAATACACTGTTATACCATGAGATTTACTTCTATATGTAAACCGGATCAAATATACTTGTATTCAATGTGAATACACTGTTATATTATGAGTTTTTACTTCTATATGTAAACAGGATCAAATATACTTGTATTCAATGTGAATACACTGTGATACTATGAGTTTTTACTTCTATAGGTAAACAGGATCAAATATACTTGTATTTAATGTGAATAAACTGTTATATTATGAGTTTATACTTCTACATGTAAACAGAATCAAATATACTTGTATTCAATGTGAATACACTGTGATACCATGAGTTTTTACTTCTATATGTAAACAAGATAAAATATACTTGTATTCAATGTGAATACACTGTTATACCATGAGTTTTTACTTCTATATGTAAACAGGATCAAATATACTTGTATTCAATGTGAATATACTGTTATATTATGAGTTTATACTTCTACATGTAAACAGGATCAAATATACTTGTATTCAATGTGAATACACTGTGATACCATGAGTTTTTACTTCTATATGTAAACAGGATCATAAATACTTGTATTCAATGTGAATACACTGTGATACCATGATTTTTTACTTCTATATGTAAACAGGATCAAATATATTTGTATTTATTGTGAATACCCTGTTATATTATGAGTTTATACTTCTACATGTAAACAGAATCAAATAAACTTGTATTCAATGTGAATACACTGTTATATTATGAGCATATACTTCTACTTGTAAACAGGATCACATATACTTGTATTCAATGTGAATACACTGTGATACCATGAGTTTTTACTTCTATATGTAAACTGGATCATATATACTTGTATTCAACGTGAATACACTGTTATATTATGAGTTTATACTTCTACATGTAAACAGGATCAAATATACTTGTATTCAATGTGAATACACTGTGATACCATGAGTTTTTACTTCTAATGTAAACAGGATCAAATATACTTGTATTCAATGTGAATACACAGTTATATTATGAGTTTATACTTCTACATGTAAACAGAATCAAATATACTTGTATCCAATGTGAATACATTGTTATACCATGAGATTTACTTCTATATGTAAACCGGATCAAATATACTTGTATTCAATGTGAATACACTGTTATATTATGAGTTTTTACTTCTATATGTAAACAGGATCAAATATACTTGTATTCAATGTGAATACACTGTGATACTATGAGTTTTTACTTCTATAGGTAAACAGGATCAAATATACTTGTATTTAATGTGAATAAACTGTTATATTATGAGTTTATACTTCTACATGTAAACAGAATCAAATATACTTGTATTCAATGTGAATACACTGTTATATTATGAGTTTATACTTCTACATGTAAACAGAATCAAATAAACTTGTATTCAATGTGAATACACTGTTATATTATGAGCTTATACTTCTACTTGTAAACAGGATCAAATATACTTGTATTCAATGTGAAAACACTGTGATACCATGAGTTTTTACTTCTATATGTAAACAGGATCAAATATACTTGTATTCAATGTGAATACGCTGTTATATTATGAGTTTATACTTCTACATGTAAACAGAATCAAATATACTTGTATTCAATGTGAATACACTGTGATACCATGAGTTTTTACTTCTATATGTAAACAGGATCATAAATACTTGTATTCAATGTGAATACACTGTTATATTATGAGTTTATATTTCTGCATGTAAACAGAATCAAATATACTTGTAATCAATGTGAATACACTGTGATACCATAAGAATTTACTTCCATATGTAAACAGGATTAAATATACTTGTATTCAATGTGAATACACTGTTATATTATGAGTTTATACTTCTACATGTAAACAGAATCAAATATACTTGTATTCAATGTGAATATACTGTGATACCATGAGTTTTTACTTCTATATGTAAACAGGATCAAATATATTTGTATTTATTGTTAATACCCTGTTATATTATGAGTTTATACTTCTACATGTAAACAGAATCAAATAAACTTGTATTCAA
Organism: Daphnia magna; assembly: GCF_020631705.1. NCBI lineage: Eukaryota > Metazoa > Arthropoda > Branchiopoda > Diplostraca > Daphniidae > Daphnia > Daphnia magna. The sequence goes on from NC_059182.1 coordinate 9,455,681, forward strand.
TGAGAATACACTGTGATACCATGAGTTTTTACTTCTATATGTAAACTGGATCAAATATGCTGGTATTCAATGTGAATACACTGTTATATTATGAGTTTATACTTCTTCATGTAAACAGAATTAAATTTACTTGTATTCAATGTGAATACACTGTGATACCATGAGTTTTTACTTCTACATGTAAACAGAATCAAATATAGTTGTTTTCAATGTGAATACACTGTGATGCCATGAGTTTTTACTTCTATATATAAACAGGATCAAATATACTTGTATTGCACGTGAATACACTGTTATATTATGAGTTTTTACTTCTATATGTAAACAGGATCAAATATACTTGTATTTAATGTGAATACACTGTTATATTATGAGTTTATACTTCTACATGTAAACAGTATCAAATATACTTGTATTCAATGTGAATACACTGTTATACCATGAGTTTTTACTTCTATATGTAAACAGGATCAAATATACTTGTATTTAATGTGAATACACTGCTATATTATGAGTTAATACTTCTACAGGTAAACAGAATCAAATATACTTGTATTCAATGTGAATACACTGTTATACCATGAGTTTTTACTTCTATATGTAAACAGGATCAAATATACTTGTATTTAATGTGAATACACTGTTATATTATGAGTTTATACTTCTACATGTAAACAGAATCAAATATACTTGTATTCAATGTGAATACACTGTGATATCATGAGTTTTTACTTCTATATGTAAACAGGATCAAATATACTTGTATTCAATGTGAATACACTGTTATACCATGAGTTTTTACTTCTATATGTAAACAGGATCAAATATACTTGTATTCAATGTGAATAAACTGTTATATTATGAGTTTATACTTCTACATGTAAACAGAATCAAATATACTTGTATTCAATGTGAATACACTGTGATAACATGATTATTTACTTCTATATTGTAACAGATTCACTGGGTTTAAGGGATGTATTCAGTCATAGACAGCTTACACGACCCACACATACAGCATTACACAGAGACAGCACTGACAGCACCAACAAGTAGACTGAATCACTACATTGTACTGCCCCTCTGGCCGGTCATAGACGGGCTTTTGAGTCCTCTGACATCCGGCCAGAGTGACAAAGTCCATTGACATCGCACATTTGCATCTCTTAGCATCCGGTGCTAAGCGACAAAGTACATTGGCGCTACATCCCCCCTCCTACCTACTGACATGGGTTCCCTAAACTGGATAACAAACCCCACAAGGCATTACAAATAGAGTCCCCCATGTTTTCTACTTTAACATTTGATAAAACTAATCCGGGTTAAACAACAATATTCAAACGACTGCATTCGGGTCGGGCTGGCCTTGATCCTCTTCTTTCTCCTTCCTCTTCGAAGGATCTCCTGCCCGGGCTAGCTCGTCCCTCAGTTCTTGAATCTGGCGCTGTAGGTCTTGCACCTTGTCAAGGCCTACTGCCCCGACTGCCGGCTTCTCGCGCTCTCTACGCGCATCCTCGTACCCCCTCTCATAGGCTGTTTTTACGGCATCTGCGTGAAGTCTCGCCGCCTCCAGGAATTCTTCACACGATTTAATGCCCAACACGTAAAGCCTCTCGTAGAGAGCCGGGCTCAATCCCCTGAAAAGGTGGTCTATGCGTACCTCTTCGGCCATGTCCGGCTGAACCATGCGACACATATCCATAACATCATGGTAGTATTCCGTGATGTCTTCCTCCTTCCCTTGGACCCGCATGCGCAGCTTCCTTTCCGTCTGCCGCTTCAGGTTTACCGCCACGAACTGCTTCAGGAAAAGCGTCTTGAGCCCATGCACCTCTCTGTAGTGTGCTGGCTCGTCCTCAGTTCCGGCTACTTGGACCTCCCGGTCCTCCCAGTGCTCCGGGCGTGCGTTTCTCGCCTCAAGGCCTACAATCCATTTGTAGGCAGCACCCTCGAGCGACACATCAATAGCCCTTGCAAGATCGTTATTCGACCAACGATTATGGCGACCAATCCTTTCGAACCGGTCTATCCACTCCATTGCGTTTTCCTTTGGCGTGCCCCGGAACTTTTCCGGCTCCTTGTAGTGGAACATTGGGCGTTCCGCCATGTCTTCCTCCTCTTCCAAAAACGGGTCCCACTCGAGTTCAGGATCTTCCAGAGACTGTCGGCTTGGCGATCCTCCTACGCTGAATCCGCCGCGTCCCTGTCTCACCGTTGCCGCTTCCTGTGGAGTACTAAACGCTCTAGGCCGTAGGCCTTCGCGCAGGCTTCTTCTTTCCAAGCCCACCCCTCGCTGCTCGTCGTTCCTCGCTTCCAACGGCTGTCCGCTGTCGCTACCCGACGATCTGTTGATGACCCCGGAGGTATCGGCTTCCACGCTAACTATGCGTTTCCTGGCGGCAGCGCCTTCCGCCCACGCCGACCCCTGCCACACCTCTCGGTTTCCAGTCACCGACCCCTGCGTTCCGATCGAATTTGGGTCGTACGACTTCCTCCGCTGCTCGTCGATCCTTTCCTGGACACTGGAGACTGACACCTGCGGGATAAGCGACTCGCGGTCGTCGAAATCCGCCTGACGCGTGCGTGATCCCTGATCACGATCGACGACCCGCACTTCCTGCCGCTTCTCGTTACCCGCCCCGGTACGTGCGTTAACCCTTCCTTCGTTCCCTACCTCACGAGCCCCCTCGTGCTGCTTACGTGCAGCTACGGACTCGTATGCCCCTTCCGTCACAGCACCCCCTGCTTCCGGATTCCCAGAATCCTGGCAGCTCTGTGCGTCCTCGAATTCCTCGCCCCGTGGCTCGGAATCAGACTGGAATTGTGACGGATCTGGAACCTCCCGTGGTAGGGAAACTTCCCTGGACAACCACGTACCTTTCTGTCCCAAAGTGAGGTCACTCACTTCTCCAGGAGGGCCTCTCGAACGGCCCTTTGACCGAGCTGAAGCAGCGCTTGCTGCCTGCAATCCTGTTGAAGATCGTGCTAGAGGTGTTGCCGCCCTCAAACCCGAGTAATAGGTCTGAATCTCCTTGGCGGCCTCTTCAGCTGCTCGTCTACGGCTCCTTTCCCCAGCGTCTATTATCACACCTCTCCCGTGTGACATTCACACGAGGATCCGCTGCGATCCCACTTCCCAATTACACGCTCTCCCAGACCGTTGCTGTGGTCTCGTGCCCGGCAATAAATTGCCGAGTTCGATTTCCAGAGACCCCTCACAGCGAACGCCTACCTGAGTTAAAACGTGTACCTGATCAGTGAACAACGCAGTAGCATCTCCACCATGTAACAGATTCACTGGGTCTAAGGGATGTATTCAGTCATAGACAGCTTACACGACCCACACATACAGCATTACACAGAGACAGCACTGACAGCACCAACAAGTAGACTGAATCACTACATTGTACTGCCCCTCTGGCCGGTCATAGACGGGCTTTTGAGTCCTCTGACATCCGGCCAGAGTGACAAAGTCCATTGACATCGCACATTTGCATCTCTTAGCATCCGGTGCTAAGCGACAAAGTACATTGGCGCTACAATATGTAAACAGGATCAAATATACTTGGATTCAATGTGAATACACTGTGATTCAATGAGTTTTTACTTCTACATGTAAACAAAATCAAATATGGTTGTATTCAATGTGAATACACTGTGATGCCATGAGTTTTTACTTCTATATGTAAACAGGATCAAATATACTTGTATTCAACGTGAATACACTGTTATATTATGAGTTAATACTTCTACATGTAAACAGAATCAAATATACTTGTATTCAATGTGATTACACTGTGATACCATGAGTTTTTACTTCTATATGTAATCAGGATCAAATATACTTGTATTCAATGTGAATACACTGTGAAATTATGAGTTTATACTTCTACATGTTAACAAAATCAAATATACTTGTATTCGTTGTGAATACACTGTTATACCATGAGTTTTTACTTCTATATGTAAACAGGATCAAATATACTTGTATTCAATGTGAATACACTGTGATACCGTGAGTTTTTACTTCTATATGTAAACAGGATCAAATATATTTGTATTTATTGTGAATACCCTGTTATATTATGAGTTTATACTTCTACATGTAAACAGAATCAAATAAACTTGTATTCAATGAGAATACACTGTGATATTATGAGTTTTTACTTCTATATGTAAACTGGATCAAATATGCTGGTATTTAATGTGAATACACTGTTATATTATGAGTTTATACTTCTTCATGTAAACAGAATTAAATTTACTTGTATTCAATGTGAATACACTGTGATACCATGAGTTTTTACTTCTACATGTAAACAGAATCAAATATAGTTGTTTTCAATGTGAATACACTGTGATGCCATGAGTTTTTACTTCTATATATAAACAGGATCAAATATACTTGTATTGCACGTGAATACACTGTTATATTATGAGTTTATACTTCTACATGTAAACAGAATCAAATATACTTATATTCAATGTGAATACACTGTTATACCATGAGTTTTTACTTCTATATGTAAACAGGATCAAATATACTTGTATTTAATGTGAATACACTGTTATATTATGAGTTTATACTTCTACTTGTAAACAGAATCAAATATACTTGTATTCAATGTGAATACACTGTTATACCATGAGTTTTTACTTCTATATGTAAACAGGATCAAATATACTTGTATTTAATGTGAATACAATGTTATATTATGAGTTTATACTTCTACATGTAAACAGAATCAAATTTACTTGTATTCAATGTGAATACACTGTTATACCATGAGTTTTTACTTCTATATGTAAACAGGGTCAAATATACTTGTATTTAATGTGAATACACTGTTATATTATGAGTTTATACTTCTACATGTAAACAGAATCAAATATACTTGTATTCAATGTGAATACACTGTTATACCATGAGTTTTTACTTCTATATGTAAACAGGATCAAATATACTTGTATTTAATGTGAATACACTGTTATATTATGAGTTTATACTTCTACATGTAAACAGAATCAAATATACTTGTATTCAATGTGAATACACTGTGATATCATGAGTTTTTACTTCTATATGTAAACAGGATCAAATATACTTTTATTCAACGTGAATACACTGTTATACCATGAGTTTTTACTCTTATATGTAAACAGGATCAAATATGCTTGTATTCAATGTGAATAAACTGTTATATTATGAGTTTATACTTCTACATGTAAACAGAATCAAATATACTTGTATTCAATGTGAATACACTTTGATACCATGATTATTTACTTCTATATGTAAACAGGATCAAATATACTTGGATTCAATGTGAATATACTGTGATTCAATGTGTTTTTACTTCTACATGTAAACAGAATCAAATATACTTGTATTCAACGTGAATATACTGTTATACCATGAGTTTTTATTTCTATATGTAAACTGCATGGAATATACTTGTATTCAATGTGAATACACTTTGATACCATGATTATTTACTTCTATATGTAAACAGGATCAAATATACTTGGATTCAATGTGAATACGCTGTGATTCAATGAGTTTTTACTTCTACATGTAAACAGGATCAAATATACTTGTATTCAATGTGAATACACTGTGAAATTATGAGTTTATACTTCTACATGTTAACAAAATCAAATATACTTGTATTCGTTGTGAATACACTGTTATACCACGAGTTTTTACTTCTATATGTTAACAGAATCAAATATACTTGTATTCAATGTGAAAAACCTGTTATACCATGAGTGTTTACTTCTATATGTAAACTGCATGGAATATACTTGTATTCAATGTGAATTCACTTTGATACCATGATTATTTACTTCTATATGTAAACAGGATCAAATATACTTGGATTCAATGTGAATACACTGTGAAATTATGAGTTTATACTTCTACATGTTAACAAAATCAAATATACTTGTATTCGTTGTGAATACACTGTTATACCATGAGTTTTTACTTCTATATGTTAACAGAATCAAATATACTTGTATTCAATGTGAAAAACCTGTTATACCATGAGTGTTTACTTCTATATGTAAACAGGATCAAATATACTTGTATTCAATGTTAATACACTGTTATATTATGAGTTTATACTTCTACATGTAAACAGATTCAAATATACTTGTATTCAATGTGAATACCCTGTGATACCATGAGTTTTTACTTCTATATGTAAACAGGATCAAATATACTTGTATTTAATGTGAATACACTGTTATACCATGAGTTTTTACTTCTATATGTAAACAGCATCAAATATACTTGTATTCAATGTGAATACACTGTGATACCATGAGTTTTTACTTCTATATGTAAACAGGATCAAATATACTTGTATTCAATGTGAATACACTGTGATATTATGAGTTTATTTTTCTACATGTTAACAAAATCAAATATTCTTTTATTCAATGTAAATACACTGTGATACCATGAGTTTTTACTTCTATATGTAAATAGGATCAAATATACTTGTATTCAATGTTAATACACTGTTATACCATGAGTTTTTACTTCTACATGTAAACAGAATCAAATATACTTGTATTCAATGTGAATACACTGTGATACCATGATTTTTTACTTCTATATGTAAACAGGATCAAATATACTTGTATTCAATGTGAATACACTGTGATACCGTGAGTTTTTACTTCTATATGTAAACAGGATCAAATATATTTGTATTTATTGTGAATACCCTGTTATATTATGAGTTTATACTTCTACATGTAAACAGAATCAAATAAACTTGTATTCAATGAGAATACACTGTGATATTATGAGTTTTTACTTCTATATGTAAACTGGATCAAATATGCTGGTATTTAATGTGAATACACTGTTATATTATGAGTTTATACTTCTTCATGTAAACAGAATTAAATTTACTTGTATTCAATGTGAATACACTGTGATACCATGAGTTTTTACTTCTACATGTAAACAGAATCAAATATAGTTGTTTTCAATGTGAATACACTGTGATGCCATGAGTTTTTACTTCTATATATAAACAGGATCAAATATACTTGTATTGCACGTGAATACACTGTTATATTATGAGTTTATACTTCTACATGTAAACAGAATCAAATATACTTATATTCAATGTGAATACACTGTTATACCATGAGTTTTTACTTCTATATGTAAACAGGATCAAATATACTTGTATTTAATGTGAATACACTGTTATATTATGAGTTTATACTTCTACTTGTAAACAGAATCAAATATACTTGTATTCAATGTGAATACACTGTTATACCATGAGTTTTTACTTCTATATGTAAACAGGATCAAATATACTTGTATTTAATGTGAATACAATGTTATATTATGAGTTTATACTTCTACATGTAAACAGAATCAAATTTACTTGTATTCAATGTGAATACACTGTTATACCATGAGTTTTTACTTCTATATGTAAACAGGGTCAAATATACTTGTATTTAATGTGAATACACTGTTATATTATGAGTTTATACTTCTACATGTAAACAGAATCAAATATACTTGTATTCAATGTGAATACACTGTTATACCATGAGTTTTTACTTCTATATGTAAACAGGATCAAATATACTTGTATTTAATGTGAATACACTGTTATATTATGAGTTTATACTTCTACATGTAAACAGAATCAAATATACTTGTATTCAATGTGAATACACTGTGATATCATGAGTTTTTACTTCTATATGTAAACAGGATCAAATATACTTTTATTCAACGTGAATACACTGTTATACCATGAGTTTTTACTCTTATATGTAAACAGGATCAAATATGCTTGTATTCAATGTGAATAAACTGTTATATTATGAGTTTATACTTCTACATGTAAACAGAATCAAATATACTTGTATTCAATGTGAATACACTTTGATACCATGATTATTTACTTCTATATGTAAACAGGATCAAATATACTTGGATTCAATGTGAATATACTGTGATTCAATGTGTTTTTACTTCTACATGTAAACAGAATCAAATATACTTGTATTCAACGTGAATATACTGTTATACCATGAGTTTTTATTTCTATATGTAAACTGCATGGAATATACTTGTATTCAATGTGAATACACTTTGATACCATGATTATTTACTTCTATATGTAAACAGGATCAAATATACTTGGATTCAATGTGAATACGCTGTGATTCAATGAGTTTTTACTTCTACATGTAAACAGGATCAAATATACTTGTATTCAATGTGAATACACTGTGAAATTATGAGTTTATACTTCTACATGTTAACAAAATCAAATATACTTGTATTCGTTGTGAATACACTGTTATACCACGAGTTTTTACTTCTATATGTTAACAGAATCAAATATACTTGTATTCAATGTGAAAAACCTGTTATACCATGAGTGTTTACTTCTATATGTAAACTGCATGGAATATACTTGTATTCAATGTGAATACACTTTGATACCATGATTATTTACTTCTATATGTAAACAGGATCAAATATACTTGGATTCAATGTGAATACACTGTGAAATTATGAGTTTATACTTCTACATGTTAACAAAATCAAATATACTTGTATTCGTTGTGAATACACTGTTATACCATGAGTTTTTACTTCTATATGTTAACAGAATCAAATATACTTGTATTCAATGTGAAAAACCTGTTATACCATGAGTGTTTACTTCTATATGTAAACAGGATCAAATATACTTGTATTCAATGTTAATACACTGTTATATTATGAGTTTATACTTCTACATGTAAACAGATTCAAATATACTTGTATTCAATGTGAATACCCTGTGATACCATGAGTTTTTACTTCTATATGTAAACAGGATCAAATATACTTGTATTTAATGTGAATACACTGTTATACCATGAGTTTTTACTTCTATATGTAAACAGCATCAAATATACTTGTATTCAATGTGAATACACTGTGATACCATGAGTTTTTACTTCTATATGTAAACAGGATCAAATATACTTGTATTCAATGTGAATACACTGTGATATTATGAGTTTATTTTTCTACATGTTAACAAAATCAAATATTCTTTTATTCAATGTAAATACACTGTGATACCATGAGTTTTTACTTCTATATGTAAATAGGATCAAATATACTTGTATTCAATGTTAATACACTGTTATACCATGAGTTTTTACTTCTACATGTAAACAGAATCAAATATACTTGTATTCAATGTGAATACACTGTGATACCATGATTTTTTACTTCTATATGTAAACAGGATCAAATATACTTGTATTCAATGTGAATACACTGTGATACTATGAGTTTTTACTTCTATAGGTTAACAGGATCAAATATACTTGTATTTATTGTGAATACACTGTTATATTATGGGTTTATACTTCTATATGTAAACAGAATCAAATATACTTGTATTCAATGTGAATACACTGTTTTACCATGAGTTTTTACTTCTTTATGTAAACAGGACCAAATATACTTGTATTCAATGTGAATACAATGTTATATAATGAGTTTATACTTCTACATGTAAACAGGATCAAATATACTTGTATTCAACGTGAATACACTGTTATATTATGAGTTTATACTTCTACATGTAAACAGAATCAAATATACTTGTATTCAATGTGAATACACTATGATACTGTAACGAAGGCCTACAAATACATCTTATGACACCCGCATTCTTATAATATTATGTTTACTCTCCCTTGGTATATCATTATGTCTACATTTTACTCTCTTGCATTTACTCTTCTTTTGCATATTATTCGAATATCGTAATCCGCATAGTAACCATTTGTCATAGACATCTTAGCGTTGACCTAATTTAACACCTGCTGTCTGACTCACACGTGCGACGCATTATTACGCCACTAAACAAACTTCCGTGATTGGTTACACGTGCGATGCATATCACGCCATTAAATAAACATCCGTTTGGTTGGTCGCACGCGCGACGCCAATCAAGCCATTAAACAAACACCTTCTGATTGGCTGCACGCGCGACATAGCGACACGTCAACAGCATCACGCCACTTTGACGAGATGCGAGGTTTCATGGTGAACTCAAAATCTAAGAAAGATCAGACAGCTAGCAGCTCGCTAAATGTTCAGTTGCCTTCAACAACACTAGTTCGACACCTAACTTGCCTTAGTGTTTCCTCGTACAAGTGTTTCTCCGACTACCTGTTTCCGTGAGTGCCTATCTGAATTGTATTTCCAATCGTCTCCATCTCGTGTCTGTTTTCCACCGTGTCCCGCTCTCGCTACGCCGAGCCACTTCGTATCGTTTTACCAACGTGCGCTCCCGTAACGCTCGCGCTACATCGGTAAGCTTCCAAATTGCCCTTATTCTATTGGTCATTATGGTTTGGCTCGTTATCCCCTTTCTTGTCATATTGTATGTCCTTTCCCGTGTAATTCTTATGGCCTAGTCTAATAATACACTGTCGTCATTGTGGGTAAACGTCTCCGAGTTCCGTGGTAATATATTTGTCTTAATCCGTAAAGTCATCCACCCGAGAGGGAGGATGCTTTACATAATGGTGGCAGCGCTTTTTGAACTCAACCACAATGAATGATGATGTTATTACTGGCGGGTCGAGAATTCCACGAACTCCCATACAACCCAGTGTGCCCCAAATTAACGTTCCCCGGCCGAGTGAGCCAACTGTCGCTAGATCACTTAATTTTGATAAGTTGCATGTTGAACCCCAAATTGCACCTGGTACATGTCCATCTTGTACCACTCCCAAACCAATTGCTGAACCAGCTAGTGAACCCGCTTCTTCCGTTGTAAGTACACAACCATCTAGAGTTAGTTCTCAGTTAAGTAAGCTTAGGTCTAACGGTGCGTACGAAGCCGTAGCTCGTCTTGATCTTGTTTCCAGACGGAAACCCAGAGGTAGTTTGGCCTCTGGTACCGTTTCAGGGAAGCGTTCTCCCTCTATTTTTGCTAGAATTGCTGCGCGTATGTCTCCAGCTAAGTCTCCTCCAAAAGTTTCGCCTAAGTCAAGTTCAGTAGCAAAAAACTGTGTTAGGGTTTTTCACGAGGAACTCCCCGAATGGAAAATCAACTGAACCTGAGCCTACGACATCTATTCAACAAAATCAAGAACAATCAACAGAAGATATTCCAGCCCAAAACGAGCCAGCTTCCGTACCTTATCCTTGCGATCAAGAGCCTGAAGGAGAGAGAAGCGGACTTTCAGTCAACCGATCCGAAGACCTGGGTACAGCTAATTTGGTTGATTCAAGACATCCGTCTATCGAACCACTATTTACCCGAAACGAATCCAACGACGGTGTGGACAGAACCAACGATTCTGCTGAGACATCTGACGTCGATCCTACAGGTGAAACTACACGCACAGGTGAAGAAAACAACCCAATCGGAAGCCCAAGCGTCCGTGCTGACATCGATCTTCATATCACATGCGAGACAATTCCTGATATTTCTGCTGAGTCAAATTCACTGCATCACGGAACTGCAAGGCGTGACACCACAGAAACACGAGACAGTCCTAGCCTCTTTTCAGAATTGTGGAACTTCAATCAGACACCGAGAAATACGCTACCTACATCTAACGTACGAAGTGAAAGAGTTATCCTCCCACTTGGAAGTGCAGCTACTGACCCATCAACAGTCGTTCCTGATAGACGTCCGCAACTTAATCTTCTACCTGCGGGAGCTACGCCTGCTGACTCCGCTGGAACCGCTAGTTCCGGAAATCAACTCGTTGCTGAGGAAATTGGACAACTTCCCGGGAGCGGTCAACCCGAACAACGTGCAGCTGGCAGAGGAGATCAAACAAACACTCTCCCAAGTCAAGGTCCAATTGCAACGGTTCCTACCGTCCCATACGGCGGAGGACGTACCTCAACAACCCGCGGCCCAACAACCAGCACACCATCAAGAGGAGAGAACCCCTCAACCACCGATACCAGTGCGACACACCGTCCACCGCCCTATTCGCTTCGCCCGTCGTCGATGTTCGACCCAACGCCCACGCATACTGAGTACACCACCCAGGAGCGTCGCAGACGTTACAGCGAATCTCGATCGCCTACGAGCAGCGTTCCAGCACAGTCTCAGACTTCGCAACAGGGAAATTTAGGATTTCGATTGCCAGTTCAAAACAACAACATGGCCTACGGTACTTCCCCCACCAGAGCAGCAACAGTCAGAGATTTGGACGATTTTCAAAGTAACCAACATACTTTCTCCCGGTTACAATTACTTCCTTCTTTCACCGGAAGCCCTATTACTCGTTTTGACTCTTGGTTAGAATCATTTGAAAGTATAGTAGATGGGTCGGGATGGTCAGAAGAAAAAACGATTCAGATGTTACGTGCTAAATTAACGGACAGAGCTTTTTCCGTCATTCAGGCAATTTTAAAAGAACATCCGCATGATTATGAGTCAATTAAAGAAGCATTGCTTGACCATTTTCATGGCGATGAAAATGTTGATTTATATCTTCAAAAGTTTAACAAAGCCAAACGTAAGCCAGGTGAAAAATTTGTCGATTACGCGCTACGTATACAGGAAATTTTTAAACGCGCGTATCCCTTAGGTCATTCCGAAAAATCGTTTGCAGTTATTCTCATGCAAAAATTTATTGAGGGATTAGACTCCAAATTGCAGACAAAAGTCAAATATAAGGAATTTAAAGATTTTAACGAACTGGTTGCAGCAACACGGGTGTACGCCCTCAGACTAGAAGCGTTGGAAACCGATCGCGAAAAACAGGAGTTTATTCGATCCATAGACGGGTCACAAGACACCAGCAGTGCAGAGTTTAAAGAAATTAAGCAGATGATAATAGACCAAAAGGAAGCTGTGAATAAGGCAGTTGCCAATATTCGCCACGGGGATAAACCTGTCGAAAAAAAGAAAACAGAAAGCGAAGAAATTAAAGATGTACTTAATGAGCTTATGCAAACCGTGAAAAAACTTCAACTAAATAAAAACGACGTCTCTTATCCGGCAAACGCAGCATACAGGAAGCAAGTTTCTTTTCAAACGCCTACTGTTAACCAGTATAGTAATGGTAGACCGTTTCCGCCGCGCTTCCCTAACAATAGTGGCAATCGACAATTCTCAAACACACAGAATAGGCCTACAAACGCTACACCATCGTTTCCGAGATCATCTAACGACACCAACAATAGGCCTACACAGCCGTCGATAATTTGCAATTTTTGTGGCTATCGCGGTCATATTCAGGCAGATTGTCGCCGTTATCAACGTCAAGGGCTAGAACAAGCTCAGCTGCCTATATGTTATTCTTGCCGGGACATCGGCCATAAATCTAATAATTGCCCTAAGTTCAGAAGCACCAATAGGCCTAACATACCAGGTTCCCCGCAAAACCAGGGAAACCAGTAAGGATCAACTGTAGCTTCGGGTCAGTTGATGAAGAGCCTCATTTTAAATCCCGACAAGTCGCGAAATTAACAACCATTACGAATGAATCAACTCCAAGAATTCCATTAAAAATTTTCCAGGTCCCGTTACAAGCATTATTTGATACAGGCGCGTCTAAAAGTATTATTCACGAGAGATTATTAAAAAAGTTGCCCCCTAGAGGTCAGGTGATCTGCAGTCAGCTTGATTTCGATTTATATGATGTAGGGGAGAAAAAGTTACATACGTTGGGAAAAGTGACTTTGCCCGTTGGATACGGAGAGTCAATTTTACAACAAGAATTTATTATTACAAATGGGATTTCTGAAGATTGTATCCTTGGATGGGACGCAATTCAGAAACACGCATTTAAGCTTGATGGAGAAACGAAGAGCATTTATCTAGCTAGAGATGGGCAAGGCTCATCTTCTGTTTTTAGGGTACCGGAAATGGCAGTTACGACGGTCAAAAAGACGACGCTATCTCGTCAGACGTCGCTCGTAATTGTAGGCCAGCTAAAGGGTTCATTTCCGTATGTTTCCCCTAACACCGCATTTATATTTACACCAGTAGAAAATTTGCCGGCAGGAGTTTATATTGAAGAATTTATCGGAAAAGTATCGGGAGATGGAACGTATAATATTGTAGTTGAAAACCATTCGTTAAATCAAGTCAAAATCCCAAGAAACACCAAATTAGGCGTAATTGAAATTATTCATCATGTCATCGGAAAAATAGCTTTAGATCAACGAGAAGCTAAGCCTAACGAAATAACTGAGCCTATTGTAATTTCAGAAGTCAACACTGAATTTCAAGCACCGCTCTCTAAGTTATTAAATGACTTCCACGACTTGTTTGCTTCAAAAGATTCCGAACTAGGGAATACTAACCTTATTAAACACACAATTGATACCCAAGGACGAGGCCCCATTCGACAACGCCCATATAGAGTAACAAATAACCAAAGGAAATTATTAGAAGACAAAGTGCAAGAAATGCTTCAAGCAAATGTAATTCGATATTCGCAGTCCCCATGGGCTTCACCCGTGGTATTAGTAGAGAAAAAGAATGGAGAAATAAGATTTTGCGTCGATTATAGGAAATTAAATGAGATTACAAAGAAAGATTCTTTTCCCATGCCAAGAATTGACGAAACGTTAGATAAATTATATGGAAAAAAATTCTTCACAACTCTCGATTTGGCTTCCGGCTATTGGCAAATTCAAGTTCATGATCCAGATATTGAAAAAACCGCTTTTGTTGTAGAAAATAATCTTTACGAATTTAAAAGAATGGCATTCGGTTTGTGTAATGCACCAGCCACTTTTCAACGATTAATGAATTATGTACTAAGAGACGTCTTAGGAAGTAAAGCATTAGTATATTTGGATGATGTCATAATTTTTTCAGACACTTTTGAAAATCACTTACGAGATATCAGAGAAATTTTTACCCTATTAAAAGAAGCAAATTTAAAATTGAAACTTAACAAATGTCAGTTTATTAAACGTTCAGTAAATTATTTAGGTCATGTCATTTCGACGGACGGTATTAAACCCGATCCTGCTAAAATTGATAAGATAGAGAATTACAAAACGCCAACTTCTGTTGACGAAGTGAGATCATTTCTTGGGCTTGCTGGATATTATAGAAGATTTATTAAAAATTTCGGTTCAATAGCTAAGCCGTTAACTCGATTAACGCATAAAGATCTAAGTAGAAAACCTTTTGCCTGGGGAACGGAGGAACAGGTTGCCTTTGAGAAATTGCGCACTTCTCTGGTAACTCCCCCAGTTCTCGCTTATCCAAATTTTAACGAAAAATTTTTGCTTTTTACTGACGCATGCGATTATGGAATAGGAGCCGTGCTGTCTCAAATGCAGCATGAGAAAGAACATCCAATAGCCTACTCTAGTAGACAATTGACCAAGGCCAAAATGAAATACAGTACAACTGAAAAAGAAGCATTAGCCGTAATTGATGCAATTAAACATTTCCGACATTATCTCTTAGATAAACCCTTTGAAATTATTAGTGACCATCGTCCTTTGCAATGGCTGAAAAATCAGAAAGATAATAACGGTAGGTTAGGTAGATGGGCTATACTTTTAGCTGCTACAAATTATGAATTAAAGTATAGGCCTGGACGTATTCATCAAAATGCTGATTGTTTATCACGATTGAAAGTAGCTAGTATTCAGCCGGTACCAAATAATATTAAATTAGGTTGTGAAAAACAGCTAGAAGACGACCTTTGTGTAGCCATTAGAAATTATTTAGAGAAAGGAGAGCTCAATGAGGAAAATAGCCAATCTAAACCTGAATGGGCTAAAGAAATCGAATATTTTGAAATTATAGAAGGTACACTTTATCGCCACGAAGTGCCTTCCAAAAATAGTAAGCGTAACGAAATTAATTGTCAAGTAGTGTTACCCTTATCGCTCCGCCATTTAGTGTTAAAAGAATTACATGACGCACCGATGGGTGGACATTTAGCTTTTTATAAAACGTATTTGAAGGTCAAAAATCATTATTATTGGCCTACAATGAGAAAAGATATTTTAGAATATTGTCAAGCTTGTGAAACTTGTATAGCTAACACTTCTTCCACATATAGAGCACTTTTGCACCCCCATGAAATTGCTAAAGCCCCTTTCCAAGTAATAGGCATGGATTTCTTAGGCCCTATTACTCCCGCTTCGCCTAATGGAAATAGTTATATTTTAGTTATTACTGATTATTTTAGTCGCTGGGTGGAAGCAGTTGCTCTAAAAGACCAAACTGCCCAAACCACGGCAGAATGTGTATATAAAACAATAATTGTAAGACATGGTATGCCTAAAGCCATTATTTCCGATCGTGGAACGAATTTCACCTCGAAATTGTTCCGTTATTTTTGTAAGAAATTAAAAATTGACCAAAGATTGACAACGGCCTACAATCCCGCTAGTAATGGCGAGACAGAAAGGTTTAATCGGACACTAACCGCGATGTTAAGAAAAGAATTGAAAGACGGAGAACATTCAAATTGGGAAAATATGTTAGACGATGTTTTATTCGCTTATCGTAGTTCAGTTCACTCTTCGACACTTGAAACCCCTTATTATTTAGTTCACGGTAGAGACCCTAATCTGCCCATTAATGAATTTTTGGACGCTGTCCCTCAAACTTTTAAATCTGTATCCGACTATGTAGGAAATCTAGCTGATCGATTGCGCTATAGCTTTCAGCGAGTCCGTGAAGAAAGCGAGAAAGCATGGAATCGTCAACGTGAACAATATAATAAACGTGCGAAAGAAAGAAAATATGTCGTAGGAGATAGAGTTTTATTGGATATTCGTGTAGTTAAAGAAGGTGACAGTAGGAAATTCACTTCGAAATATAAAGGTCCTTATAGAGTTGTAAAAGTACATACCAATAATACAGTAGATATAGCCGACAATTCCTATGTATGCCAACGTACCCACGTCAATCGTTTGAAACCTTTGTACGAAACAATGCTTTGGAAGACTGAAGATTGTCCATCCATTGAAAACTCATTGGATTTTGAAAATCGATTCCGCAAATCGATTGCGACTCAGACTACCGATATCTTCGAAAATGAAATCGGACCCGACAGTGACAATCCAGACGATACCTTTGACAGTGACGCCCTCCCATTTTACACTAATTTTCCGACTCAAGAAATTGATCAGCGAAAGTTAAGCCAAGAGAACGTCGCCGTTTCATCTCATCAAAATACAGAAAATCAGTTGCCATCCGCTGAAATATGCGCCGATACTACTACTAAGTCAGCGTCATTCCACTCCAATTTCCGATGACAACTCCACACGCGACACTAACGAGTCCGAAAATCCACCAACAGAGTCCAAGGACGATTTGTCAGTAGAAAAGCCGGAACACCAAAATGCTACCGGACGACGCCCGCAAAGAAATCGAAGAAAACCAATTCGCTTTACTGATGGAATGGTCGAATGACTTTATTGGACGGAAGCGGACGAGACATCCTCGTAATCACCATCCCTGGGGCAAGAGCTGGAATGCCAGCATCAACACCTGCAACACCAACGAGCGAACCTCAACATCATCCAGACATCGACCGCGATTCGCCGGCTCCCAGCACCGATTCTCGGGAGTTCCTGCATTGGCGGCACAGAAGGATCGACCTGCTGATCCGACGATGGCGCCGAGCAGCACTACAAGAAGACGGGTCGCCGCGAGCAACCACCCGTCGGTCTCCACAATGACGTCGCCGTCGTGATTTTCTTTTTTTGTTGTACCCTTTGTAGTTATTAAGTAGAAATACATTGGTTGTTTTATGACATCTCGAAAAAATATAATAAATAAAACATAAGAAGAGAGAGAGAGAAGTAAGTCTCTCCATTAGTAGTAAAAAAAAAATAAAATAAAATAAAACAAATGAAAGGTATACCAGAAAGAGAAAAAAAAGACAAAAAAAAAAAAAAAAAAAAAACAAACAAGCAAACAAAGACAAATGAGAACAATAAATTCTTGAAAAAAAAAAACGAACAAACAAACAAACACAAAATTTAATGAGCTCTCTCAAAAAAAAAAAAAAAAAAAAAAAGACAAAGAAAATAGAGGAAAAAAAAAAGGAAAATATATTTCTCTAGACTATGTTACGATACCATAAAACAACCTTCGTGTCCAACAAGTATAAAATAATTTGTTATTTCTTCTTGCCTCTGTGTTCTTTTGAAATATTTGCATTTGAGTTGTTCCCTCTCTGAGTAGGCCCATAAATTGCAAAACTTCCCATATTTCACTCTGTACGATAGAAGTAGCAGACATTTATCGAAAAAAAAACTTGAAAGAAATAGTAGAATTTATTAGAAGTCCATCTGTTACTCTTATTCAGTAGCAATACAACATTGGAAATAGTAAAAAAGTAAAGTATTGAAAAAAAGGAAATAAGTAAAACCTTGATAGTAATGTATTCCATTTGAATTCAACAACTCCCACGTCTCTTAGATATCCGTACACGAACGAAACAGCTAAAACTTTTTCTAAGTCCCACTGTATATCACTTGTCTTCTATGCTTTTCTATAGCTTTACTATCACTGCAAAGACTTTTCCCATAAACACTACGAAAAAAAAAAAAAAACGCCACCGCTAGCGCATTCCATTCTTACACACACAAATATTCCATTCTTACACACTCCAACATACGCTAAGTTTTTCACTTTCCCTTTCGTTTCCCTACTGTAGCTTCCCCGCCGCAGCAATATTGAAAATATTCTAAGTTCCCTTTTTGCCGAAGGCTACTTTCTCTACTCCCCCTATTCCATTTTTATTCCCCTCCGCTTCTTCCCCCCATTTGTACTTTTCCCCTGCATTGGACTTAGAAAAAAACGAGATATGCGCGTGACCTTCCACGGCAGAAAAATTTTCCGCCGTAAAACTTTGAAACGTTTCTTTCTCGTCAGCATTTCCACATGATTCAATATTTTCCAATTCTTTCTTTTTGATAATTAAGCTCACTTTCCCCTCGTTCCAACGATATAAATTTATTCAAAAAATATTGTGTCCTTCTACCGTAAAAAACTGTTATATTACGACACCCCCTATTTTTCTATTATTTTGCCGTGGCGTAGCCGATGAAAAGCCGACGGGAAATCGTTGACCTTTCAAAAGCCGTCAGCATTTTTTTCTTGTTGTTTTCTCTCTTTTACTTTGACGTTTACTTCCATTATTTCTTTTTCATATTTGATTATCTTAGCTTAGTAAACCCACATGATGACTTAGACTAAGTTGGCCAGTATACTGTTTTTTTTTGTGTTATGTCATTTACCATATATTTTTACATGTAGTAATGTCGTCAATGCCGTTACTATTGCTACTGCTGTGTCTCTACCTACGCGCACGCGCATTCCAAACAACCGTATGCGATTGCGCTGAGCCGAAGAATATGGGAATTATTCGATTTCCTGATGCTGATTGCAAGCCGAAAATGAATTCCACGAGTGCTGTTCCAGTGAGATATGTTGTCTACAGTGATGAACGCGCCGCAGTGAAATTTCCGGGTTTTATTTGTGCCAGATGGAGAAATATTCACCGCGTGACTATGAACTTTTTCGGTCAAACAGTGATCGTGCCTGAGAAAATTCCTATAGACACAACGGCTTCTGAGTGCTATAAAATGATTAACACTAAAAAGTGTGAAGGTTATGAAATGACTCTTTCAGATGAGAAGTATGTATTTTCGCATGAACCTCGATCTGACGGTTACTGGATGCGAACCGTCGATTCGGAAATTCTGAATTGTGCGCTTGAACAAGTACAATTGTTTCAACAAATGGAAGATGAAGATTTTCCAACGCCGATCGGAAAAGCTGCCGCAACCGCCGGTACCTTGTCTCACAACCCTCTAACTTTGGTTTGGGATACGACATACACCCATAAGATTCAACACGAATTACGTACAGTTGAATCTGGAATCGGAAATCTTATGATGAAGACGACGAATGAAAAATATTTCCGCCTCTTGGACGACGACCGTCAACTAGATTTTCATTTGACTCTTCAACCACCTTGCGACCCCAATCATCGAAGTTGTAACAACCGAACAACGACTTTTAAAATCGTCGGCCAATCAAATTTAGTTTTGGTAACGTGGCCTTTCGTCGATAAATCTCTATCACTCACCGCCGAGTCGGCGTCCATCAAGGAGAAGGCCCAACCAAGCGTCTCTGTTGAAACCACCTCGCCATCTAGTGACCCCGATTTGGATAAATTGGCCAATAAACAATATATTCAAGATCGTGCTATTGATCGTGATAATGAATTAGCGCGTATGTTACAGACAATTGAGTGTGATGTTCGCAAAGCTAAAAATGAACGAGCAATCATCACCGCCCAATATAATGGTTGGCTCGCCGCTTCATTATTGAAATTACCTCGGTGTGCAAAATTGCAAGCTTTTGGACAAACCGCCGTAGTGATTCAGTGTAAAGCTGTGAATGCCACATTTGAAACCATAATCACACCTTGTGGACCACAGCCGAAATTTAACAATTATACCGTTAATCTCGATGGCTGGGAATTAGTGAAATTTTCCCCATGCTATTGGACGAATGGTTTCGTCAATTTCAACGATAAACCTTACGCCTTCCGCAACAACACTTGGAAAAGGATCGACCCGAATATTGTACTGCCGGAGTGTACATTGGCTCATTCCTTCCGATACGAAGACGTGAAAGCCTTCGACTATGACCATCGCAGCAATCCAGCTTATAACGATAATTTACTCAACCACAAGAACGTTGTAGCTGACATCGTAGCCGCCATGAATGAACAATCACCTGCTGATTTCCCATTGAACCATCGTCCTCATGCAGCTGATGTTCTTCTGACAGCAGCAGGAGTCGAGAGATATACCAGCTGGTGGGAGGTCATCATAATCTCCTTGGTCGTCACCGTCATTTTCATCCTTGTCCTCATCGTCTTACGCATTTGCTGCTGTCTTGGCCTCTTCGGTATTTGCTGTCCTCCGATTAAAGAAGTTAAAACTTCTTACCACGAACATGAAGTCTGATTACGGGACGTAATCCTACGCCGCCCGGAGCGATGTAACGAAGGCCTACAAATACATCTTATGACACCCGCATTCTTATAATATTATGTTTACTCTCCCTTGGTATATCATTATGTCTACATTTTACTCTCTTGCATTTACTCTTCTTTTGCATATTATTCGAATATCGTAATCCGCATAGTAACCATTTGTCATAGACATCTTAGCGTTGACCTAATTTAACACCTGCTGTCTGACTCACACGTGCGACGCATTATCACGCCACTAAACAAACTTCCGTGATTGGTTACACGTGCGATGCATATCACGCCATTAAATAAACATCCGTTTGGTTGGTCGCACGCGCGACGCCAATCAAGCCATTAAACAAACACCTTCTGATTGGCTGCACGCGCGACATAGCGACACGTCAACAGCATCACGCCACTTTGACGAGATGCGAGGTTTCA
Organism: Daphnia magna; assembly: GCF_020631705.1. Taxonomy (NCBI): domain Eukaryota; kingdom Metazoa; phylum Arthropoda; class Branchiopoda; order Diplostraca; family Daphniidae; genus Daphnia; species Daphnia magna. The sequence continues at coordinate 9,477,137 of NC_059182.1, forward strand.
TGGTGAACTCAAAATCTAAGAAAGATCAGACAGCTAGCAGCTCGCTAAATGTTCAGTTGCCTTCAACAACACTAGTTCGACACCTAACTTGCCTTAGTGTTTCCTCGTACAAGTGTTTCTCCGACTACCTGTTTCCGTGAGTGCCTATCTGAATTGTATTTCCAATCGTCTCCATCTCGTGTCTGTTTTCCACCGTGTCCCGCTCTCGCTACGCCGAGCCACTTCGTATCGTTTTACCAACGTGCGCTCCCGTAACGCTCGCGCTACATCGGTAAGCTTCCAAATTGCCCTTATTCTATTGGTCATTATGGTTTGGCTCGTTATTCCCTTTCTTGTCATATTGTATGTCCTTTCCCGTGTAATTCTTATGGCCTAGTCTAATAATACACTGTCGTCATTGTGGGTAAACGTCTCCGAGTTCCGTGGTAATATATTTGTCTTAATCCGTAAAGTCATCCACCCGAGAGGGAGGATGCTTTACAATACCATGAATTTTTACTTCTATATGTAAACAGAATAAAATATACTTGTATTCAATGTGAATACACTGTTATACCATGAGTTTTTACTTCTATATGTAAACAGGATCAAATATACTTGTATTCAACGTGAATACACTGTTATATTATGAGTTTATACTTCTACATGTAAACAGAATCAAATATACTTGTATTCAATGTGAATACACTATGATACCATGAGTTTTTACTTCTATACGTAAACAGGATCAAATATACTTGTATTCAATATGAATACACTGTGATATTATGAGTTTATACTTCCACATGTTAACAAAATTAAATATACTTGTATTCAATGTGAATACACTGTTATATCATGAGTTTTTACTTCTATATGTAAACAGGATCAAATATACTTGTATTCAATGTGAATACACTGTGATACCATGAGTTTTTACTTCTATATGTAAACACGATCAAAAATATTTGTATTCAATGTAAATACACTGTTATATTATGAGTTTATACTTCTACATGTAAACAGAAGCAAATATACTTGTATTCAATGTGAATAAACTGTTATATTATGAGTTTATACTTCTACATGTAAACAGAATCAAATATACTTGTATTCAATTTGAATACACTGTTATACCATGAGTTTTTACTTCTATATGTAAACAGGATCAAATATACTTGTATTTAATGTGAATACACTGTTATACCGTGAGTTTTATCTTCTATATGTAAATAAAATCAAATATACTCGTATTCAATGTGAATACACTGTTATACCATGAGTTTTCACTTCTACATGTAAACAGAATCAAATATACTTGTATCCAATGTGAATACACTGTTATACCATGAGTTTTTACTTCTATATGTAAACAGGATCAAATATACTTGTATTCAATGTGAATACACTGTGTGTTACTAACGCTCACGTGCAGTGGAGACGTTGTAACAGAAAAGATTTGGAATGGAGGATGAAAAATAATGAAGATGAAAAATATGACTTGAGGGAAAACGAACGGCTTCATTCTTTGTTGAAAAAATGGGAGAACAAAGAGAGAGAGAGAAAATTGGGAACTTAAAATTTAGACTGGATTATGGGGGAGGTAAACGAGAGATCCTCGTTCACGACCGTTACGGTATACTCAACTGAAAAAACACACGCTGAACAAAGGGGGCAAGGGCCACTTCCAACATAAACACAAAACGAAGGCCCTTGCCACCTACAATCCTGCAATATGATTGATTTTGCCGAAAGTTATCCTTCCCCCTGCAAGTGACAGCAGGCCCACCTGTCCACAGGTACTAAAATAAACAAAAAGAAACAACAAAACAACAACAACAAAAAAACAACAAAGCTCGCCACGTTTAGAGTCCACGGCTACGTTTATTCAGGGATGATTCCCTGATACACCCGCCTTGGTGCGCAGAGAATTTGGTGGTGGTCGTTGGTCCCGCACATGGCACAGAAGCGCGGGTGGGGACAATCGGCCAACTTCAAATGACCAGCGACGGACAGCGGGAGAAAACAGCCAAAACATCGGTGCTGTGCGAACAGCAGCTCCATCCGCTCCCGGTTAGTCAGCAGCATGAAGCCATCACACTCCCTGATCTTGCGGCCGCAGGACACCATGCCCGGCTGATTGAGGTGGGTCCTCAGGAAGCACACGATCGTCGGGGTGTGACGTGGCGCGACAAACTGTGGGGCGTTCGGCTGGACTTCTGCTGCTTTCTTCTTTTCCTTTAACAGGGATCCAACAAAGCTGTTAAGGATGGTTTGCCGTTCAGAAATGAAGTGGACGTGCACGTTCTTTATGTCCTTGGAGTTTTCTTCGAGTTCCTGGTCGAGTTGAACGATGGCCTTTTGGTGGGCCAAAACCACGTCGATAGCCGCCGTTCGTGTCCTCAGTAAATCTTGTCGACGAAGATGAAGATTGGACGAACACTCCTCTTCACGTTCAATGGAAACTTTTAACTTTTCTTTGACGGATGAGACGGATGGGCACAGATTTTCAGCCATGATGTTGAGTCGGCAATGGTCACTTTGGTGTGATAGTACGAGAACTTAGGAGCAACTGTCGTCTAATGTTCGTGAAGGACTAAACAGTTTCCCTAAGTTCAAGGGTTAAACAGTAGGCGACCTAATTTTGCCTTTGCCGTTTGAACTAAGTATAGGTGGCGTTGCCATCGGAAATTTTACAATGCGGTTTTGGGGTTCAAATTTTTTACATTGTTACATATGACTATATAAACCAGTTTTACATTTTACATTTTGACATTTGACATTTGACAATTTTACAATTTTACAATTTTACAATTTATACCACTTTTTTTTACTTTCATACAAGGATTGACTATTTACATTGCATTTTGACCTAACGATCTCGATTTTAACTCAGATGACCCAATTTTTTCACTTTCTACGTAAACGTCCTGCTCTTTGGCCGTAGCCATAACACAGAGCTTAGTCACTGGACGAATACAGGGGTTTTTGTGGTTGCTGATTTGCACTTTTACCACTCGTACAACGTTATCAGAGTCACTGGGGAGAACCTCTATCACTTTTCCCAACGGCCACTGTCCACGTAGAGTATTCGGCTCAATGACGAGTACTAGGTCTCCGACGGTAACGTTTGGCCGATTTTCCGACCATTTTCTCCTTTTCGTCAGGTGTGGAACGTATTCACGAAGCCATCTGTTCCAAAAATGTTGTATGATGGCCTGGCTTTGGTGGAATTGTTTTGCTGTGACTTCCATGTTCTCAGAATCTCCCAACTTTAGCGGCACGTAGGGACGGGCTCCTCTATGAAGAAAGTGATTCGGCGTTAACGGGTCGAGATCTTCGGGATCCATGCTGAGGTGGGTTAGTGGCTGAGCGTTCAAAAGGGCTACTACTTCTGCGATCACCGTTCTTAGGACCCGATCGGTGACTAAACGATTCCCGACGCTGACCTTCATGGCTCGCTTGCACGATTGCACGAGCCTTTCCCAAACTCCACCGAAATGGGATCCGTGAGGAGGAGGGAAATGCCACTCTATTTGTTGGCATGCCATCTTCGACTGCAACTCCTGGTGTTGTTTGACTAACTCCGTTAGAGCTTGTCGGAGTTCTTGTTCCCCTGCTACGAGATTAGTTCCGTTGTCACTGTAAACAACGTTCGGCTTTCCACGTAAACTCACGAACCGAGTGAAACATAGCATGAATTCTTCGAGACTGAGGCCGTCGGAGACTTCTAGGTGAACGGCTCTAGTTGTTAGGCACGTAAACAGGCATACCCAACGTTTCTCGTGTCTACATCCTCTTCCACCGACTCGTACCGTTAGAGGGCCGAAGTAATCGATTCCCGTATATGCGAAAGGTGGAAGATAGGGAGTAAGCCTGTGAGCTGGTAACGATGCCATGAGTGGTGGAATGGGTTTTGATGATCTCCGCTTGCAAGGCCAGCAGGTGTTGACAACCGATTTGATGACGTTACGTCCAGAGATTATCCAGTAACGTGTACGTAAATCCACCAGCAATCTTTCAGATTTAATGTGGAGATTCCGTTTGTGATGATCCCATACAATCCTCTGCGTCAGGAATTGATCGGCTGGAAGCAGGATGGGATGCTTTGTGGAATAATCAACTGGAGCCTGAAGTATACGTCCGCCTACACGTAGCTGACCTGTTTCGTCCAGGAAAGGGCTAAACGTGCGTAGTTGTGACTTCAGAGGCAACTCCAAGCTCTTTTTCAAGGCGTAGATTTCTTCCGCAAATGCCAGTCCTTGGGTGCGTTTGACACAAAGCGTGAGGGCCGTCATCATTTCTTCGGCCGTCAACTCCCCCACGGTTGGCTTGTTAATTCCCATCTTAGCTCTGGCGTTGGTCGCGAACCTTCTGCACCAAGCGATAACTCTTTGGATCTTGAGTAAGCTGGAATACCTCTTTACACAGTCATCAATCGGGTGATTTTCGTCTTCCGTTTTGACTGCGAAGACTCGAATTACGTTAACGTCCCTTTCTTCCGGCTCTGCGATCTCTTCCCAAATATCCCACTCCGACGGATCGAGTTTCAGGAACGATGGACCCTCGTGGAATTTCACCAACTCGTCGACGTTCTTCGGGTCAATGCCACGACTACACAGGTCCGCTGGATTGTTAATTCCGGAAACGTGACGCCATTGTCTTCGATTCGTGTTCCGGAGGATTCTGCCAATCCGATTGTTCACGAAGGTTTCAAATCGGCAAGTGCGAGAATGGATCCAACGTAAGACGGTTTGAGAGTCGGTGTGGAAGGTAACTTCACGTAAATCGATTTCGAGCTCCCGACAGATTACTAGGGCGATATTTAAGCCTTCTACAGCAGCCTGCAACTCCAATCTTGAGATCGTGAGTCATTTTACTGGTGTTACGTGGGTTTTAGCCATGACGAAGGATACGTTGATCGACTGGTCTTCGAAGGTGAAACGGAAGTACGCCACAGCTCCAAATCCTTTTGTGCTTGCATCCGTAAATACATGCAGGTGCTGCTGCGTCCAACGTCCATGTTGATGCCGGAAACATCTTGGTACTGTTAACAACTCCAGGTTATCTAGATGCTCGTACCAGTAGTGAAAGCGTTGGCCTTATTCTTCGGGGATAGGGTCATCCCAGCCGATCCTTTTCTCGTACGTCCATATATCTTGCAGAAGTGACTTCATTAAGAAAACAACAGGAGCGACAAGTCCCAACGGGTCGTAGACACTGGAGATTATACTGAGGAAATTCCTTTTGGTGAGAACGTCATGGCTTGGCTGCTTCCGTATCTTGAACGTCAGCATATCCGTTTCTCCGTTCCACATCACTCCAAGTGTTCGCTCGATGGGCAACTTCTCCAAATCAAGGTCCAGTGTTGGTGAACCCAAACCGAACTCACGTAGAGCCGATATAACCTTCCTTGATGAGGACGTCCACTTCGTTAGATTGAAACCGCCTAGTTGTAAGAGTTTCTTCATCTGGCGGGCCCGTTTTACTGCCCCGTCTTCGGAATCAAAGGAATCGAGGTAGTTGTCAACGTAAAAGTTTCTTCGAACGCTCTCTGCTGCCTCCGGATACTGGTCGCGATGATCGTCTGCAGTCCGATTTAGGGCGAAAATACAGGTCGTTGGGGAAGATACCGATCCAAAGACGTGGACTGTCATTTGGTACGTTAACGGTGCTTGATTACTGCCAGGCGTTCGATAGACAAACCGATAGGCCACCTGGTCTTCTACTGGGACCTTCACTTGGTGAAACATCTTCTCGATATCTGCGCCAACTGGTACCAGGTTCCTTCGGAAGCGTAGTAGGACACCGAGTAGGCTAACGAGAAGATTGGGTCCACGTAACAGGTTCTGGTTGATCGACGTTCCCCCATACTCGGCGGCTCCGTCGAATACAACTCGAACTTTGGTCGTAGAGCTGGATGGGCTTACGACGCCGTGGTGCGGTAAATACCACGTTCTACTTGACTCCTTTCGCAACTTTTCGGTCGTGAGGAGTCTGGCGTGATCCAGGCCGATGTACTCCTTAACAACTGCATCATACTTCTGGGCGAAGTCTACATCTCGTTGAAATCGCCTCTCTAGAGAATAAAGTCTCTTCAATGCAGTTGCCCGATTGTCCGGAAGGCTTACGTTGTCGGTTTTCCACATAAGGCCGACTTGATACCGGTTACCAACATTCTTTACTGTTGACTCGAGGATACGTTTCCCACGTAGATCGTCTTCGGAGAGAACAGACTGCTCCATGTCTACGTCTTTCGCCTCCAGCTGCCAGAATTTCTTGACTAACTCGTTGAGGTCTTCGGGACGTTCCTCTGCTACTATATGGGCGATGAACGGACGCCCATCTTGTGGCGGGCCCGTTTGACCACCCAGGTACCAACCAAACGGTGTTTTGAAGGCGATAGGCCCAATTGTTCCAGCCGGCGGCTTGACGGAATCTACGTGATCGTGGGCTTCTGCTACGTCAATTCCAATTAATACTCCAACGTCTTCGGGTTGTATGTTCGGGACATCAAGACCGTGTAGGTGTGTCCAGGACTCCATTTGACGAGGGTTGATTGGAGGATTTGGCGTCACCTTCAAATTGTCGACGGCGTAGGCGTGTTTAACTTCAAACCGGCTTGTTCCGTCAACGGACGAGAGGGAGAAATCCACAACGGCAGCTTGGACGTTTGATGTGGCTCCATCATAAGAGACAACGTTGATACTTTTATGCTGACCAACGAGTCCCAACCTTTTTACTAAATCTCTCCTGATCAGTGTGGTGTCACTTCCGGTATCCAGGAATCCGAAAGTGTCGACCCATCTTGTACCGACGCTAATACGATCGGGTAAAATCTTGAAACGTACACGTCGCTTTACCGGTTCCTTCTGGGTTAGTGTCCCAAGGAATGCAGTCGATGTAGACGCTGATGGAGACGTTGGATCCGATAGTTTCCTCCGTGGGATGAACTCAGACCCGTGAAGCAATGGATGCTGTCTTGATCCAGTGCATCGACCCATGGTACATTTGATGTCCCTGGGACACTCCTTGTGTTCATGTTTGCCGGTTAGGCATAGTAGACACCTCCCGGACTTAAATACGACTTCAGCCCTTTTCGTGGGCGTGGAAGACATAAACAGGCTACAGCTGGCCAAGTTGTGAGCCCTGCCGTTACAAGCTAGGCACCTCCATTGGTCAGTCTTTTCGGTCGCTTTCTCCTCCATCTTCAGTTGTTTTCCCTTGGGAGCAGCCTCCGGAGGTGATGACGCCGTTGATTTAGAGACCTCTTCTGTCGAAACGTGTCCAATGGTCGACGTGTGAGCAGCGTTCTGTTTCTTCACAGGCTTCTTCTCATCAAACCGTACTTTGGACGTCGACGTAGGCAAGGACTCAAATACGTTTTTACCATGTTGCTTTCTCATGGATTTTACTGTTACCCAGTCGTCCAGGTCCAGAACGTTCAGCTCTGCACCTGTTCTCTTTCATTTTTCATTCCACTTCTCTTTAAGGTACATCGTCAGCTTTGCTTCCATGGCCATCAGAGTAGTACGGCTATGAAGCTCATGGGCATATCTTGATTGTGAGAGCGTCACCACTGCTCCATGCAACCGGTTTGCAAAAGTCTTGAGGCTCGCCGCATCTTGGCTCTTCAAAGGTGGAATCTGCAGCAGGTCGTCGAGGTACGTTTGATCCATGACTTCGGTGCGGCCGTAAACTGCATCGAGTCGTTCCCACACCACGGAGTACATAATTTCATCGGCTAGGCACTCGCCGATCTCATTCCGGACCTCCTTCGACAGCAGCTCTTCCAACATGAACAGTAGGGCAGGAGAACCGTTGTATTCTGGTTCGTATAAGGCTCGAAATTTAGCCTTAAACCGGGCGTAGTTCTTCGGATTTCCATCAAACGGCTGGATCGTGAAGGTCGGAGTACGTGGACGACTACAGCAGCCGCCATGAGGATGGTTGGCAGGGCCAGCGGCAGGTGGAGGTTCAGGGGTCGTGTCCGAAGACGTATCGTCCCCAGGGGGTAGGCATGGATTGCAGGTTGAAGGCATGATGGGCAAGGGTCTTTGGGTAGGATCCTGTGCAGAGGTACCGGCTGGAACGTAACGATTGGACAAGTCTCTACGGTGCATTACTGTGGCCTCAATTGACTTAAAGGACGCCCGAGCAGGGATGTCTTGTGAAGCAGCGAATGGCTGTGATCGTTTTGGAAGGCGTGTCTCTTGGTCCAGAACTTGCACTTGTATCCTTCTCAGATGGATCTTGTTGACTTCCATCGTTGTTTTTAGACCTTCAATCTGAGCATTTAGATCCAAGTTAATCTCTTTGATCTTCTGATCCAGTTCACGTAGACTCTGACGTGAATCTTTCACCAAGTTGGTGTTAGCGGCAATTTCCGATGACGTCTTTTCCGCGCTGTCAATGAGTTTGCTCAGGTGCTCACCCATGCCTTTCAGCGCCTTGCTTAACGTTTCCGTAGCCGACGTGGTGCTCGCTTCCATCTGGATTCTTGCACGCTCCATCTTGACTTCCAGTTCCAATATCTGTTTCTGGATGCACAGATCACGCTGGCTGGGTTGACCAAGGGAAACATTTGACGCTGAACGGGTAGACCTCTTCTGTGATAGCGTGGTGCTAACTGTGACGTCTGAAGCTGTCGTACCAATAGAGCTGGCTGAGTGACGTGACGACGTGGCATACCTAATGGCGAAGTTGAGGATTTCCACGTGGTCGGTGTCGAATTGTACCTCCCATTTTTCACATGCTTGACGTTGTGGATCCGTAATATCGGGCAAGCTCTCCATATACGTGTGGTGAAGATCTTTGACGTCTTCGTAGATACGAATTAATTCGTCTCGCCATGCTGCAACTTGCAACTTCTTGAGTCTGATGGCTCCCATCTTGTGATCTGCCACTGCTTTTCTGAGCTGATTCGTTAACTTCGTGTGGGCCGCCTTCCTTCTCCCACGTTTCTGCTTCAGATCGTTGTCTGGGAGGAGGGGGCCTTCATTCTTTATTGATTCTGGCTTCATTTCGTCTTCTATAGAGATATTGCCGCCCAACTCAATACTCTCGGCTTTTGCTACGGCTTCACTCATGACGTAGAAACGTTCAAAGACAAGGAAGTAGTCACACGTAAACGGATGTCGATGATTCACGTAGATGCAGCGACGATACAGTCAGATACGTAAAGGCGTGGTAGACCGGGTTTTGCCTTCAGGATGGCGTGGACGTGTGTCAAAGTCTTACAAAGGGGAATACCCGACCATTTTACTGAATCTAACAAGTTTTACTAGGGATAACAAGAGAAATGAACGTGTTCGTTAAATCCCGAGTTTCGGCAAAATTTGTTACTAACGCTCACGTGCAGTGGAGACGTTGTAAGAGAAAAGATGTGGAATGGAGGATGAAAAATAATGAAGATGAAAAATATGACTTGAGGGAAAACGAACTGCTTTATTCTTTGTTGAAAAAAGGGGAGAACAAAGAGAGAGAGAGAAAATTGGGAACTTAAAATTTAGACTGGATTATGGGGGAGGTAAACGAGAGATCCTCGTTCACGACCGTTACGGTATACTCAACTGAAAAAACACACACTGAACAAAGGGGGCAAGGGCCACTTCCAACATCAACACCAAACGAAGGCCCTTGCCACCTACAATCCTGCCCGTGAGGGCAGCACTGTAAGTGACACTGTGATACTATGAGTTTCTACTTCTATAAGTAAACAGGATCAAATATACTTGTATTCAATGTGAATACACTGTGATACCATGAGTTTTTATTTCTATATGTAAACAGCATCAAATATACTTGTATTCAATGTGAATTCACTGTTATATTATGAGTTTATACTTCTACATGTAAACAGAATCAAATATACTTGTATTCAATGTGAATACACTGTGATACCATGATTTTTTACTTCTACATGTAAACAGGATCAAATATACTTGGATTCAATGTGAACACACTGTGATACCATGAGTTTTTACTTCTACATGTTAACAGAATCAAATATAGTTATATTTAATGTGAATACACTGTGATGCCATGAGTTTTTACTTCTATATATAAACAGGATCAAATATACTTGTATTCAACGTGAATACACTGTTATATTATGAGTTTATACTTCTACATGTAAACAGAATCAAAAATACTTGTATTCAATGTGAATACACTGTGATACCATGAGTTTTTACTTCTATATGTAAACAGAATCAAATATACTTGTATTCAATGTGAATACACTGTTATACCATGAGTTTTTACTTCTATATGTAAACAAGATCAAATATACTTGTATTCATCCTGAATACACTTTTATATTATGAGTTTATACTTCTACATGTAAACAGAATCAAATATACTTGTATTCAATGTGAATACACTGTTATACCAGGAGTTTTTACTTCTATATGTAAACAGGATCAAATATACTTGTATTCAATGTGAATACACTGTGATACCATGAGTTTTTACTTCTATATGTAAAAACGATCAAATATATTTGTATTCAATGTGAATACACTGTTATATTATGAGTTTATACTTCTACATGTAAACAGAATCAAAAATACTTGTATTCAATGTGAATACACTGTGATACCATGAGTTTTTACTTCTATATGTAAACAGGATCAAATATACTTGTATCCAATCTGAATACACAGTTATACCATGAGTTTTTACTTCTATATGTAACTACATCAAATATACTTGTATTCATTGTGAATACACTGCGATACCATGAGTTTTTACTTCTATGTGTAAACAGGATCAAATATACTTGTATTCAATGTGAATACACTGTTATATTATGAGTTTATACTTCTACATGTAAACAGAATCAAATATACTTGTATTCAATGTGAATACACTGTGATACCACGAGTTTTTACTTCTATATATAAATAGGATCAAATATACTTGTATTCAATGTGAATACACTGTTATACCATGAGTTTTTACTTCTACATGTAAACAGAATCAAATATACTTGTATTCGATGTGAATACACTGTGATACCATGATTTTTTACTTCTATATGTAAACAGGATCAAATATACTTGTATTCAATGTGAATACACTGTTATATTATGAGTTTATACTTCTACATGTAAACAAAATCAAATATACTTGTATTCAATGTGAATACACTTTTATACCATGAGTTTTTACTTCTATATGCCCGCTTGGTTTGAACCGCCCCGAACTCCCCCGGCACGAGAGCGTATTCCGGACGAACAGTTGCCAGCAGGAGCTCACGCTCCTAGTCTACAACCATTCTTGGAAATTGCCCGTAGACTCATCACCGTCGAACAACTAAAAGAAGCGACCCGCCCACGATACTACGCTGATATCCGCTACGCGCCTCCAGGAATCCCGGTGGGTTATCCGAAACCGCAACCCGTGCCAGTGCCAGTACCTGCACCGCAACCAGTGCCATTACCCGCACCGCAACCCGCACCAGCATCAGAACCGCGACCCGCGCCCCAGGATCCAGCAGCTATAACTGCTGATCCAACCAAGCCGTTAGTTTTTAGGCCAGTTTAGGAGGAAGACGAACTACAACTTTGCTGGATAAGTTCGTGTGACTCGTCGGAAGAAGACGATACCTCCACGAAAGAGGACCAAAGCGGATACAACCGGTCAGTGGGAAGAGCAGCTTATCTCAGAGCAGACCAGACAAGACAATTGCGTGGCAACTTCACCGGGCGACAGGGTACGGGCAGGACTAGAAGAAACACCAGAGGAAGGGAACAAAGGCGATAATACCAGCATTGTATTCATTGGAGAGGGCAACGAATGAAGACTGCTAAATACATCTGGTAAAATATAAATTTCAAACGCCGTCCATTCTTCTTTTAAAAAAAACAGAATTTTTTCTAGTGTAAGGAGCCCGGGTAATCGGTGACTTCAAAAAAAAAAAGTCTTCTCTCTCTCTTATTGTTGTGACCACCGCAGGTGGCACTACTAGTAAAAAAAAAAGTCTTCTCTCTCTCTTGTTGTAGTGACCACCGCATGTGGCGCTACTAAAAAAAAAGTCTTCTCTCTCTCTTGGTGTAGTGACCACCGCATGTGGCGCTACTAGTAAAAAACAAAGTCTTCTCTCTCTCTTGTTGTAGTGACCACGGCATGTGGCGCTACTAGTAAAAAAAAAGACCACTTTCTGTCTCTTCACACTAGTGTTACCGCAACAAGCAGTACCATCTAAAAAAAAAAAGAAAGTTCTCTTGGTTAAAACTAATTAAATTTTCTCCTTCTTTCTCAAAGCTCAATCTCAAAAGCTCCTTAGGAGCCACCCTCTTAGGAAAATGGCTCCGACAACAAAAGGCTCGAGAACGGTCGTTAAGGGCCACATAACAAAAACAATCAACCTAATCAATGGGTTGAAAGCTGTGATGACGCAAGAAGAGCTCAGCAACCTAGAAATATTGGAAACTAAGCTTAAAGGATGCTTCGAAACCTACAAAGGGTACTCAACAGCAATCCAAGACGAACTCAATGACGCGGATGCAGACCAGGCGGAATACGACGCCGAAACTGACATCACGTACCAAACACAAGATGAGGTATTAAATGCCAACGCAGTCATCAAGTTAAAACGCCAGGAATGGCTAAATATGTTAAAGAAAAAAGAAAAAGAGGAAGAAAAAAGAAAACAAGAAGAAAAAGAAGAAAAAAGAGACAAACGAATTCTAGCCCTCATCCAACAACAATTGATGAATCAGGCAGCCATAACCCGCGACATAATCACACAAGTGATTGCAGCCATACCTACGCCTCAAGCGCCAGTGGTTCACGTAACCGCAGCAGCTCCGCCACAATCGACACATTCGATGAGACTGCCACAAAGGCAAATTAAACATTTCAAAGGGGACATTTTAGAATGGACCCAATTCTGGGAATCGTTTAATGCGGCGATTCATTCCTCAACCCTTACCAACGTTCAAAAGTTTGATTATCTTACAGAGTATTTGAAAGGCGAAGCTAACTTAATGGTTAATAATCTTGAATTAACAGATGCTAACTACCAGGTAGCCATCGACGAGTTAACAAGAAGATATGGCAAAAAACAGGTTATGATCGACGCTCACTTCAACAAACTGCATACCTTGCAGCCAGTGAAAGACGGAAATGATGTTCCAGCCCTTAGGAGTTTTCAGCTGAATCTTCAATTGCACATCAGTGCCTTGGAGACATTAGGAGCCCCAACGTCTTCTTTCGGGGGACTCCTCGGTACTCAACTAATCAAATTAATTCCTTCAAGTTTAGTTTTTTTCAAAACCATCTCCAGCTCCTTAAAAAGCAAAGCCTTTCAGCCCACCTCTAGCAACAGCGTCCCAACTAGCCGTTGGTGCTAAATCAAATCCAGCTCTACAGGTCAAACCCACTTTAAAATCTAAAAGTGTTAAATTTAGCCCTAGTTGGATAGAATGTGAAAGGCCTTGTAAATTTTGCGGGCAAATTCATTGGCTGACAAGATGTCCAAAAGACTTGGCGGAGAGAAAATCAATCATTAACAATTTAAAAAAATGCGTGAATTGTTTCGGAGGAAAGCACGAACTCAAGGATTGCACATCCCCCCGGAACTGCAACAAATGTGGAGGGAGACAATATTCCGCCCTCTGCGACAAAGGAGACATAAGAGTCTCCAAACCATCAAAATCGGCAAGCATCGTGGCCAGCAACTCCATCTCGGCCACTACAGCCTGCGCAAGTACGTTCGGACAGTTAATGTTAAAAACGGCAACAGTGATTGTCAATGGACCAGACGGCAGCGAAACTAGAGCAATTTTATTTGCTGACGACGGAAGTCATCGATCATGGGTGCTAAAATCGCTCTCATCGCAACTCAAATTGAAAACAGTAGCGGTAGAAAATATCAGCACGAGAGTGTTTAAGAAAAATGAAGCTAGCCAACCCGAAATGACAAAAACCATTGAAATGCAAGTAAGGAGCACCTGAAAAGGCGCCCCAAAAATTACATTAATCGCTTTAGAATCAGACCACATTGCAGATACTGGCCCTTACATAGGATCCGAATTTGCAAGAAGCCTCTGGATCCAAAACGAAAAAATGGCTGACGACAGATTTGAAATGGCATATGGGGAAGAAGAGCCAATTGGGATTCTGGTTGGAATGGACAAAATGTTCCAGATCATGTCAAATGAAGCAGCAATTCAGAGTCCGTGCGGACAACGCGCATTCAAAACGAAGCTGGGAAGAATGATAGCCGGTCCCTCACAAGAAACTAATTCTAAGACAGGCAATCAAATAATCGAGCACCTAATTTTAACATCTAATTATCCAGTGTCGCAGATAACGTCATCGTTCGCAAGAAGCAGCCGAATCGAAAGGAAAGAAAGTCCAACCCAGTCAATCAGAACTCCAACGGGAAAGGAAACTGGAAAAGCCAACCTCCAAAATCCACAAACAGGAACATCATTTTCAGATGCACCAACCGGATCCTGCGGAGAAACAGACACTAAATGGGTTGAACACGACGAAATAACGGCTACAAATTTCGACCTCTCCCTCTTTTGGAGAATAGAAAATTTTGCGAACCTAGAAGGCGCTGAAGCAGTGGAGTCAGAGGATCGTTTCGACTCCTTCGACGAGAAAATAACAAGATGGCCAGACGGAAGATACTGTACACCAATACCTTGGTCGACAGATAAATGGAGACTCCAGAAAAACTTACCATTGGCCACTGGAAGAGTAGAAAGCACGATAAGCAGATTGAGAAAAAATCCAGGAGACTTGGTGAATTATCACCAAGAGATCCAAAAACTGATCGAAAGCAAATTCGTGGAAGAAGCAAATATGGACTACGAAGAGCCCCATACTTATCTTCCACATCATCCGGTCTTCAGAATCGACAAAACAACAACGAAAATAAGACCCGTTTTCGATGGAGCGGCAAAGACAAAATTTGGTCCTAGTCTAAACGACGTGCTGGAGACCGGACAGAACCTTAATCCCGATCTCCTATCGGTATTAATGCGATTTCGAAAGTATAAGATCGCCTGGATTGCGGACATTGAAAAAGTTTTTCTCAACATCGCCCTACAGCCTGAAGACGCAGAAGCAATCAGGTTTTTATGGCCCAAGGATCCAGCAGTAGCTGGATCCCCGCTCAAAGCTTATAAGTGGAAAAGGGTGCCCTTCGGCCTTAGTCCTAGCCCCTTCCTGCTACGTGTAACCATAAACAAACATCTTAAATCACTAAAATCTCGTTTTCCAGAAACAATAGAGCAGCTGGAAAAGAATCTATAAGTAGACGACTAGCTTGGCTGAGAGAACAACGTGACAATCGCCAAACAAAGAGTCGATGAAACCGACGAGATTTTCAGTGACGCCCAACTCAAAATGAGAAGCTGGGCAACGAACAGTGACGAGCTAAGACAACACTTGAAGGAGAAAGGGCTGTCGAACCAAGTCGTCGGCCTACTCTCCCCAGCGTTGGACGGACAACAAAAGATGCTAGGAATCCGGTGGGACACCGGATCCGACTCCTTTCAATTCGACCCAACAGCTATAATTCAAGCAGTAGAGGAAGTAGGGACCGAGATCACAAAAAGGAAAATTCTTAGCATCTCAGCAAGGATTTTCGATCCAATCGGATTTTTAGCACCTATTGTCCTTCTATTAAAAATTATTTACCAGAAACTTTGGGAAAAGGAGATAGGTTGGGACCAAACTGCTCCAGCCGAAATTCAGAAATCGTGGAAGATGGTGATGACGAGCCTAATCGATTTCACCCAATTGAAAATTCCACGCTGGATCGGATTGTCAGAAATGATCATCTCCCATGAACTTCACGTTTTCGGAGACGCATCAGAAACAGCGTACGGAGCCGTAGCATACGCAAGACTCCAAAGGAGACACGAAGAACCGTACGTCGTCCTACTAACAAGCAAGACCAGAGTTGCACCTCTACCCAAGAAAAAAGTAACTTTACCTCGGTTAGAATTACTAAGCTCGCTTTTAGCCGTACGCCTAGGTGAAGTCGTCAAAACAGCAATGCAAATCCATCATTGGAGGACAATTTACTGGTCGGACTCTTTAGTCTCACTAGGATGGATCAGAGGCGAACCAAACAAATGGAAGCCATTCGTTCGGAACCAAGTAGAAACGATAAGAAAATTCTCTCAGCCCGAGTGGTGGAGACACTGTCCAGGTCTCCAAAATCCGGCCGATCTTGCCTCGCGGGGAGCGCCAGCGCCAACGCTGGTAACTTCAACTCTATGGTGGAACGGCCCGATTTGGCTCAAAGAAGATGAATCGGAATGGCCAGATTCCCCCAACACCCTAATTCCACAAACAATTCAATTCAAAATTGAATCGGAAGCAAGGAGTACGACGGTCAGCACGACAGCAGCCATCACAGCTCCAACAACCACCATCGAATGGAATTTGGACAGAATATCTACTTGGAATCGACTAGTAAGAAGAACGGCATGGATCGCACGATTCCTAAGAAGGAGTCAAGGGATGTTAAGACCCCCTGGACAAGAATTTATGGAATCAATAAAGGTATTCGAAAAAGTGATCCAAATTAACCGACTATCTAGAGAAGAATTGGATGAAGCGGAGCTGACTATTTATCGGCAGCTCCAACGGGAGCGATAACCCAAGGCATTTGAATCTCTGCAGCAGGACAACCCAATCCAACCCAAGGAGAAAATCGCATCTCTTCTCCCAATCTGGGACCAAAGAGACAGACTCATCCGTGTACAAGGAAGAGTATCACTTGCTTTAAGGGATCGAAATATCGAACCCCCAATTCTGCTTCCTGCAAAACATTTAGTAATCTCCTTTCTAATTACAGACAAACACGAGTCTTTACTACATGCAGGAGTAAAAGGAACACTATCGGAACTAAAGGAAAAGTTCTGGATAGTGAAGGGACGGCAGCAAGTAAAAACCGATTGGTTCGCTTGTGTTGAATGCCAAAAACTAACGTCACCACCGTTCCAAGAACTAGCAGCCCCACTTCCGTTAAATCGACTCCACCAGGCGCAAGCATTCCATATTACAGGAGTGGATTTCGCTGGACATTTGTTTTACAAACCAGCCCCATCCAGAAGGAAAGCGAAAGCCCTGACATCAGTCCAGGATCCGACTTCAACAGACGATCCAAATAAAGAGCCAGCTGAGGAGCTTCTCGCAGAAGAAGACGCTCCAAATGAAGCTCCGCTCGCAGGCGAAGAAACGCCAACAGAAGAGGATATCGAAATCCAAGATATTCCACCGACAACGACTAAAGCTAAGAAGACTAATCAGCTCAAAAGTTATGCTTGTCTTTTCACATGTGCTGTCACTCGTGCGATTCATCTGGAACTGATGCCGGACATGACCGCACACTCCTTTCTATTTGCTCTCCGCAAATTTGCAGCTAGACGAGGACCTATATCGGTGATGTATTCCGACAACGCACAAACTTTCCGATGTGTCGACTGACATTTAAAACTACTTAACTCCGATCCGACTGTCCAGGATTATCTTGCCGCCAGGAAGACTCTCTGGATATATTCCGCCAGCCTAGCCTCCTGGTGGGGCGGGTTCTGGGAACGAATGGGGAGGAGCGTCAAGGATCTGCTTCGACGTTCCAATGGTCGAGCTTGTCTGGACTACATGGAATTGGAAGCAAGCTTAATTGAGATAGAAAGCGTGATTAACGCACGCCCGCTCAGCTATATCGGAGAAGGAGCCGATGATCCGCTTCCAATCACTCCTAACCAATTCCTCAACAATCGACGTTCTACTCGCGCGGATCCGGAGCCAGCTACTAATTTAATAGCTCCTACCTCAACTAGCACCAAGTTGTTAGAAATGGATAAGCTCAGAAGAAAATACGTCGCCGATATCTGCTCCAGATTTGTGGACGACTATTTACGTCAACTGGACAACTTTCACTCCAAGGGGAAGTCCGGAAGAAAAATCCGCCAAGGAGAAATCGTCGTAATCCACGACGAAAACTCCAAACGTTTAATGTGGTCGATAGGAGTAGTTAAGGAATTAATACCTAGCCGTGACGGACTTATTTGTTCCGTGATGCTTAAAATTCCCAACGGGAACATCATTAATCGAGCAATTCAGTCCCTTCACCCCATAGAACTAAGAGAAGATCGAGATGAGGACATCGAGATTGAAAATCCGGAGCCGACCCAGGAGCCGGATGAGGATCCAGCTCCACTCTTCCTAACACCGGAAATTGAGCCAGCGGTCAGAAATGTGGTACCGGCCACCGGAGAGACGGACAACGTCGTCGGAGATGTCGAGCCAGATGCTACGGGCTCTAGTGGGGAGCATGTTGGGAAGATAATCGCCCAACAGACGACGACAACCCTATCCGGCCGCCGGACGACTGCACCAGCGCATTTGCGCGACTATTGTCTCAGAGGCCCCCGATAGGTGGCCCCAAACCCCCATTGTTTCCCCTCCTTTAATTGTAACACCCCCACTAAGTGACTGTAAAATCAGTGTAAAACGAATAGACGGTTGGAACAGACACAGTTCTTAGTGTCAATTTAATTACTCAACCTAAACTGTAAGTACGGTACGACATGCCGCCAAAAGTATTTACAAAGTTTACAGTTATACCATGAATTTTTACTTCTATATGTAAACTGCATGGAATATACTTGTATTCAATGTGAATACACTGTTATACCATGAGTTTTTACTTCTATATGTATACTGCATCAAATATACTTGTATTCAATGTGAATACACTGTAATACCATGAGTTTTTACTTCTATATGTGAACTGCATGGAATATACTTTATTCAATGTTAATACACTGTTATACCATGAGTTTTTACTTCTATATGTAAACAGCATCAAATATACTTGTATTCAATGTGAATACACTGTTATACCATGAGTTTTTACTTCTATATGTAAACTGCATGGAATATACTTGTATTCAATGTGAATACACTGTTATATCATGAGTTTTTACTTCTATATGTAAACTGCATGGAATATACTTGTATTCAATGTGAATGCACTGTTATACCATGAGTTTTTACTTCTATATGTAAACAGCATCAAATATACTTGTATTCAATGTGAATACACTGTTATACCATGAATTTTTACTTCTATATGTAAACTGCATGGAATATACGTGTATTCAATGTGAATACACTGTTATAGCATGAGTTTTTACTTCTATATGTAAATAGCATCAAATATACTTGTATTGAATGTAAATACACTGTTATACCATGAGTTTTTATTTCTATATGTATACTGTATCAAATATACTTGTATTCAATGTGAATACACTGTTATACCATGATTTTGTACTTCTACATGTAAACAGCATCAAATATACTTGTATTTAATGTGAATACACTGTTATACCATAAGTTTTTACTTCTAAACAGCATCAAATACACTTGTATTCAATGTGAATACACTGTTATACCATGAGTTTTTACTTCCATATGTAAACAGCATCAAATATACTTGTATTCAATGTAAATACACTGTTATACCATGAGTTTTTACTTCAATATGTAAACCGCATGGAATATACTTGTATTCAATGTGAATACACTGTTATACCATGAGTTTTTATTTCTATATGTAAACTGCATGGAATATACATGTATTCAATGTAAATACACTGTTATACCATGAGTTTTTACTTCTATATGTGAACTGCATGGAATATACTTGTATTCAATGTGAATACACTGTTATATCATGAGTTTTTACTTCTATATGTAAACTGTATGCAATAAACTTGTATTCAATGTGAATACACTGTTATACCATGAGTTTTTACTTCTATATGTAATCGCATGCAATATACTTGTATTCAATGTGAATACACTGTTATACCATGAAATTTTACCTCTATATGTAAACTGCATGGAATATACTTGCATTCAATGTGAATACACTGTTATACCATGAGTTTTTACTTCTATATGTATACTGCATCAAATATACTTGTATTCAATGTGAATACACAGTTATACCATGAGTTTTTACTTCTATCTGTAAACAGCATCAAATATACTTGTATTCAACGTGAATACACTGTTATACCATGAGTTTTTACTTCTATATGTAAACACCATCAAATATACTTGTATTCAATGTAAATACACTGTTATACCATGAGTTTTTACTTCTATATGTAAACTGCATGGAATATACTTGTATTCAATGTGAATACACTGTTAAACCATGAGTTTTTACTTCTATATGTAAACTGCATGGAATATACTTGTATTCAATGTGAATACACTGTTATACCATGAGTTTTTACTTCTATATGTATACTGCATCAAATATACTTGTATTCAATGTGAATACACTGTTATACCATGAGTTTTTACTTCTATATGTAAACAGCATCAAATATACTTGTATTCAATGTGAATACACTGTTATACCATGAGTTTTTACTTCTATATGTAAACAGCATCAAATATACTTGTATTCAATGTGAATACACTGTTATACCATGAGTTTTTACTTCTATATGTAAACAGCATCAAATATACTTGTATTCAATGTGAATACACTGTTATACCATGAGTTTTTACTTCTATATGTAAACAGCATCAAATATACTTGTATTCAATGTGAACACACTGTTATACCATGAGTTTTTACTTCTATATGTAAACTGCATGGAATATACTTGTAATCAATGTGAATACACTGTTATACCATGAGTTTTTACTTCTATATGTAAACAGCATGGAATATACTTGTATTCAATGTGAATACACTGTTATACCATGAGTTTTTACTTCTATATGTAAACTGCATGGAATATACTTGTATTCAATGTGAATACACTGTTATACCATGAGTTTTTACTTCTATATGTAAACTGCATGGAATATTCTTGTATTCAATGTGAATACACTGTTATACCATGAGTTTTTACTTCTATATGTAAACAGCATCAAATATACTTGTATTCAATGTGAATACACTGTGATACCATGAGTTTTTACTTCTATATGTAAACTGCATGGAATATACTTGTATTCAATGTGAATACACTGTTATATCATGAGTTTTTACTTCTATATGTAAACTGCATGGAATATACTTGTATTCAATGTGAATGCACTGTTAAACATGAGTTTTTACTTCTATATGTAAACAGCATCAAATATACTTGTATTCAATGTGAATACACTGTTATACCATGAGTTTTTACTTCTATATGTAAACTGCATGGAATATACGTGTATTCAATGTGAATACACTGTTATAGCATGAGTTTTTACTTCTATATGTAATTAGCATCAAATATACTTGTATTGAATGTAAATACACTGTTATACCATGATCTTTTACTTCTATATGTATACTGCATCAAATATACTTGTATTCAATGTGAATACACTGGTATACCATGATTTTGTACTTCTATATGTAAACAGCATCAAATATACTTGTATTCAATGTGAATACATTGTTATACCATGAATTTTTACTTCTTTATGTAAACAGCATCAAATATACTTGTATTCAATGTGAATACACTGTTATACCATAAGTTTTTACTTCTAAACAGCATCAAATACACTTGTATTCAATGTGAATACACTGTTATACCATGAGTTTTTACTTCCATATGTAAACAGCATCAAATATACTTGTATTCAATGTGAATACACTGTTATACCATGAGTTTTTTCTTCAATATGTAAACCACATGGAATATACTTGTATTCAATGTGAATACACTGTTATACCATGAGTTTTTATTTCTATATGTAAACTGCATGGAATATACATGTATTCAATGTGAATACACTGTTATACCATGAGTTTTTACTTCTATATGTGAACTGCATGGAATATACTTATATTCAATGTGAATACACTGTTATATCATGAGTTTTTACTTCTATATGTAAACTGTATGCAATATACTTGTATTCAATGTGAATACACTGTTATACCATGAGTTTTTACTTCTATATGTAAACTGCATGCAATATACTTGTATTCAATGTGAATACACTGTTATACCATGAGTTTTTACTTCTATATGTAAACTGCATGGAATATACTTGCATTCAATGTGAATACACTGTTATACCATGAGTTTTTTCTTCTATATGTATACTGCATCAAATATACTTGTATTCAATGTGAATACACAGTTATACCATGAGTTTTTACTTCTATATGTAAACAGCATCAAATATACTTGTATTCAACGTGAATACACTGTTATACCATGAGTTTTTACTTCTATATGTAAACACCATCAAATATACTTGTATTCAATGTAAATACACTGTTATACCATGAGTTTTTACTTCTATATGTAAACTGCATGGAATATACTTGTATTCAATGTGAATACACTGTTATACCATGAGTTTTTACTTCTATATGTAAACTGCATGGAATATACTTGTATTCAATGTGAATACACTGTTATACCATGAGTTTTTACTTCTATATGTATACTGCATCAAATATACTTGTATTCGATGTGAATACACTGTTATACCATGAGATTTTACTTCTATATATAAACAGCATCAAATATACTTGTATTCAATGTGAATACACTGTTATACCATGAGTTTTTACTTCAATATGTATACTGCATAGAATATACTTGTATTCAATGTGAATACACTGTTATACCACGAGTTTTTACTTCTATATGTAAACTGCATGGAATATACTTGTATCCAATGTGAATACACTGTTATACCATGAGTTTTTACTTCTATATGTAAACAGCATGGAATATACTTGTATTCAATGTGAATACACTGTTATACCATGAGTTTTTACTTCTATATGTAAACAGCATCAAATATACTTGTATTCAATGTGAATACACTGTTATACCATGAGTTTTTACTTCTATATGTAAACAGCATCAAATATACTTGTATTCAATGTGAATACACTGTTATACCATGAGTTTTTACTTCTATATGTAAACAGCATCAAATATACTTGTATTCAATGTGAACACACTGTTATACCATGAGTTTTTACTTCTATATGTAAACTGCATGGAATATACTTGTAATCAATGTGAATACACTGTTATACCATGAGTTTTTACTTCTATATGTAAACAGCATCAAATATACTGGTTTTCAATGTGAATACACTGTTATACCATGAGTTTTTACTTCTATATGTGAAAGGCATGGAATATACTTGTATTCAATGTGAATACACTGTTATACCATGAGTTTTTACTTCTATATGTAAACAGCATGAAATATACGTGTATTCAATGTGAATACACTGTTATACCATGAGTTTTTACTTCTATATGTAAACTGCATGGAATATTCTTGTATTCAATGTGAATACACTGTTATACCATGAGTTTTTACTTCTATATGTAAACAGCATCAAATATACTTGTATTCAATGTGAATACACTGTTATACCATGAATTTTTTCTTCTATATGTAAACAGCATCAAATATACTTGTATTCAATGTAAATAAACTGTTATACCATGAGTTTTTACTTCTATATGTATACTGCATCAAATATACTTGTATTCAATGTGAATACACTGTTATACCATAAGTTTTTACTTCTAAACAGCATCAAATACACTTGTATTCAATGTGAATACACTGTTATACCATGAGTTTTTTCTTCAATATGTAAACCACATGGAATATACTTGTATTCAATGTGAATACACTGTTATACCATGAGTTTTTATTTCTATATGTAAACTGCATGGAATATACATGTATTCAATGTGAATACACTGTTATACCATGAGTTTTTACTTCTATATGTGAACTGCATGGAATATACTTATATTCAATGTGAATACACTGTTATATCATGAGTTTTTACTTCTATATGTAAACTGTATGCAATATACTTGTATTCAATGTGAATACACTGTTATACCATGAGTTTTTACTTCTATATGTAAACTGCATGGAATATACTTGCATTCAATGTGAATACACTGTTATACCATGAGTTTTTACTTCTATATGTAAACTGCATGGACTATACTTGTATTCAATGTGAATACACTGTTATACCATGAGTTTTTACTTCTATATGTAAACTGCATGGAATATACTTGCATTCAATGTGAATACACTGTAATACCATGAGTTTTTACTTCTATATGTATACTGCATCAAATATACTTGTATTCAATGTGAATATACTGTTATACCATGAGTTTTTACTTCTATATGTAAACAGCATCAAATATACTTGTATTCAATGTGAATACACTGTTATACCATGACTGTTTACTTCTATATGTAAACAGCATCAAATATACTTGTATTCAATGTGAATACACTGTTATACCATGAGTTTTTACTTCTATATGTAAACTGCATGGAATATACTTGTATTCAATGTGAATACACTGTTATACCATGAGTTTTTACTTCTATATGTAAACTGCATGGAATATACTTGTATTCAATGTGAATACACTGTTATACCATGAGTTTTTACTTCTATATGTATACTGCATCAAATATACTTGTATTCAATGTGAATACACTGTTATACCATGAGATTTTACTTCTATATATAAACAGCGTCAAATATACTTGTATTCAATGTGAATACACTGTTATACCCCGATTTTTTACTTCTATATGTAAACTGCATGTGTAATAGTTCCTAGACTGTGTATTTGCCAGTAAACTAACTCTACTTAAGACGATACAACCATGTGCTTATATACCAAGAGATTGAAGGTTAAGAAGGGAGGGGTTTACAATAACTTTTACTTTTATCATTAACTATTATCCGCAGGGAAGGTTGCATTCGTGACGACCTTCTTGCTGGGTGGGGCTGCTGTTGCTAGGAGGAGTTGCTGCGGTCTATTACATTCCTTCCCCCCTTCGGCAAGAAGAAATTGGTCCTCCAATTTTCTCTTTGTCTTCTGATTTTCTTCTTCTCCTTACTTCTCTTCGGCATGTGGCGTGGCAATGATTAGGTGAAAACTTGTTCTTTACCCGTCACCTACTTTCTTTCCTTCACCGTTATTCGTGTTTGTTGGGCTACAGTATGAGGCACAAAATACAAGATATGTTTTTTATACCGTTATTCATTGTCTTTATGCTAATAAAGTGTTAGTCAATAATTGCTGGTCTACGTTCCTTTTTACTGGAATGCTACTACAGATTTCAATCATTTTTTTTTCTTATATGCTTTTCTTCTCTTCTCTTCTTTTAGTTTTTTCTTGCCGTTCTTTTACGTCAGTTCTTGGTTTTCTGTCGTTCGTTGTCGTTTCGTGTCATTTGTTTTGAGTTTTAAAATGGAGGTTGACTCTTTACCATTTTTGTTGCGCCATCGGGGCAATTTTGATGATGTTTTGCATCTGATCTGGGTGTTGTTGTTTTCTTCGTCGTCTCGTTTCTTTGCTCGATTTCGACCCGAGGACAAGGAATTGATAGTGCAATTGCTGTTGTTTTCACTACTCAATAATCCCTGTGCTCCTTCCTCTGCTTTCGATTTTGGCTTTCAGCGAGTTTGGATCGGTGATTATTACTACGTGTGAGTTGGTTTTCCTTTTCTTTCTTTTATGTTTCCGATTTTGTTAACGTTTTCTTATTATCTGTTTTTAGCCGATATCCTGGATATGCGAGATACCGCGATCTTTATCCTCAACATCTCGCTAGGTTGTTGTGGTGGTTGGAGTCAGGCGAGGATATTTTCTATCCCACTTCTCGATCTGCGGTGTTTTTACCGGAATGCCTGCTGGAGGAATTCGAAGATTCTGTCTAATGAATGCAATTTGTTGTCGTCATGTTTTCATTTTAGTGTTTTTGTTGTAGTAGTGGTAATAAACTGTTGTTGGTTCTTCAATTTTGTTTTGCTTCAATCTTATTCATTGCCAGAAACCTTTCTCTTGCGTCTTCTTATACATTTCCAGTCTTCAAATATGTTTCTCCTATGTTCATCAAACGCGTAATCCCGCGGGGTGTTTCCATTGACATCAGTTATGTCTGGATCTGCTCCGTGTTCCAATAAGATATTTGTTATGAGATCTTGCCTATACATTGTGGCTAGGTGTAGGGCCGTATAGTTTCCTGGTTTAGTCGTTTGATTGATGTTAATGTTAACACTTTTCTATGGAGTGAATGGTTCGTAAACCATTCGATAATCAATACGAAGTATTTGATTATCTGGCAGCAGTGTACAGACACTGCTACAGACGAACATTCACAAGCAAAGCCTAGCTCAGAAAACACGTAATTTTCTGCACGTGAAACTCAAAGAAGTTTTTCCATAAAGAATAGAAGAATTCATAGTTTTCCAATTAGTGGCACTTTCTAAGTCAATTCCCAACGCGGATCATCAACACCACCAAGTGTCACAATGGCAACACCATTTTTCGAAGACGACTGGGAGACACTATCAAAAGAAGATTTAGCAGCATGCCGAGCAAAGCTACTTGGATTCACCGAAGGTGTCCCAGACAGCAATAACGAGTTAAAAGAGGTACAACAAGCTTGATAAAATACCTCGGGACAATAATTTGGATGCACATGTATGAGTGTATGACGTTCGTGTGTGTGTGTCAGAATCGGTCAAACTTCCAACACCACGTTTTACCGCTGACTGCATGAAAGTCTGGCTGCATGAAAGTCATGAGCCTTTTACAAACTAATTAGCCACAAACCAACCAACCAATCGAATGTGTATAGTTTTGAACTAAATGCCCTTTAAGAACTGGTTCGTTAATTGAGGAAAAATTGAACTGCACGTCGTTGGTGAATTGTTGAACAGCTGCATGTTTATAGTCATGAGCTAAGCTGCATGTTTATAGTCATGAGCGAAGTTGTATGTTCAAAGTCATGAGTTCAAACACAGTTGCCTGTTGACAGTCAGGAACTGAGCTGCATGTGGGAAGTCATGAGCTCCAACACAGTTGCCTGTTAACAGTCAGGAACTAAGCCGAATGTTTATAGTCATGGGCTCAAACAAAAACAAAAAAGGGTTCCTTAGTTTGCCACTTTTAATTCAGGGACGCGAACTACCCGCTTGGAACCTATTTATCTGATAGAGAAATAGTTACAAGGCGTGATTATAAAGCATTATAATCACATTATTGCGTTAGTGAACGTAATAGAAAAGTATACTTTTCAAAAGGTGTAACCACCATTGAAAAGTTAACACTTTTCCATGGAGTGAATGGTTTGTAAACCATTCGATAATCAATACGAAGTATTTGATTATCCGGCAGCAGTGTACAGACACTGCTACAGACGAACATTCACAAGCGAAGCCTAGCTCAGAAAACACGTAATTTCCCTCCCACCACCCAATTACGTATCTAAGGCTTACTATTAGGGAACAAATAACCCGCTTCACGTGCTTAATTGGCCATCCATTTGCTAGGGAAAAGGTGTTCGGGGCGCGAACTACCCAGGGTGTTCGGGGCGCGAACTACCCAGGGTGTTCGGGGCGCGAACTACCCAGGGTGTTCGGGGCGCGAACTACCCGCTTGGAACCTATTTATCTGATAGAGAAATAGTTACAAGGCGTGATTATAAACCATTATAATCACATTATTACGTTAATGAACGTAATAGAAAAGTATACTTTTCAAAAGGTGTAACCACCATTGAAAAGTGAATTTTCCTTTCACATGCTGCCCTAGCGAGAGTGTTGTTTCCATGTTTGGCGGCATAATGTAGGACGGTGCTGTTGTCCTTTGCCATTTGTGCAACGTTGGAACTTATCCACAAATAACTGACCACTTCTTCATGCCCGTAGGCGATGGCGACCATTAGTGGTGTTTCTCCAAGGCTATTGTACGATGAAAACTTGTATTTGTGATATCGTAATATCCTGATCAAGAGCTTGTTATTTTCTGCTGCCGCTCTATGTGCAATGGTCTGGCCATCCTCTTCTATATCTGGGTCAGCTCCGTAGTCTAACAGTAAATCCGTTATGTCCAGTTTTCCCGCTTTCACGCTTGTATGAAGTAGTGTTTTGTCGTTAAATTTCTGGTTTAGAAATTCTGCCTTCGGATGGTAATCCCATGCAGCGGGTCCTAACTTCTGGATGATACATCTTCTTATTTCTTCCCTTGGAGCGTCTATCATTTCGAGGAAAATTTCTTGCTCACGTAGTCGTGTTATGGCTTGTGTTCGTTTCTGCACGGCATCTGCTCTTGCTGCCGATAAAGTTGGGCGCGTTTTCATCGCACAGTTACTACATTTAGGTAATGTTTCTTGTTCTGTAGCATTTGGATTAAATTCGAACGTTGGTGGATAAAAACCATAATCACCGAAGAGCCCATCTCGTTGCGTTTCACTGTCCGTTTCACTTTCACTTTCAATCACCAAGTAGTTTATTTCTGGTTGGCTTTCACTATCACTTGCTTCATTACGTTGCACTGCATCTTCACTGTTCTGTTCCATCATTTTTTTTTTTTAAACTTCCACTTTTACTTAACACTTGTGTGTTTGGTGGCTGTTTAAGGACAATTCACTTGAAGTTTTCATATTTCGAGTTTTTAATTCATTTACTACTTTCCCCTTTCACCCAAAATAAAAACTTGTTAAGTTTTTTTTTTTTTTTTTTAAATGTTAGTTGTTTTTAGATTCAACTTCTGTTGAGCATCTGCAAAGGTCTTCCCATACCATTCCATAACCCACAACATAAGTGCAAGTCGTGTGTTTTCCTGTGCATTTGCGAGCTTGATCGGATTCCCAGTTTTCTTCCATGACAGGATAAATATTACGTTGTTTCGGTGCGCTTGGTTGAGCCGGGCGTGATTGTGTGGGTCTTTCCATGGTAAGAGGTGTAGGAGCCGTCATCCTAGTGAACGGTTGCTCTATTATTTCTTCCGGTGGTTGAGTGCCTGAATTTGGGATCATTGAAGTTAATTCGTGCGCTTCTTCCGTATTTATTCCATATCGTCTTAATCTTCTAGCTTGTCGAATTTTTTCCATGATTCTTGTAAAAGGGTCACAAATGATCAATATGCGTAGGGATATGATGAATACAATGAATCCTATGATAGATAGGATAAGAATTTTTGATGTGTCGAACCATGAGAACATGGTTCCTATCTGATTATCCTGTTTTTCTGACATCACTATGTCAGAAACAGATTTTGAATTTGATTCCTGCATTAGGCCTACTAGATCGTTTAGGATGTTTAGTTGCTCCATTTCCATTGTTTCATGCGCTGGATGGCTCTTCAGACTGTAGTCGAAATCATTCAGGTGCAACTCTTCGAATTCTGTGATGAGGTCTAAGTTCGGCATGTGAATGCTTGCTTTTTGTTTTACCCATTCTCCATTTGTTGAATTGTGTTCCCAGGTGTGATGGAATCCATTTAAATTCATCAAATGAGTTTTCCAAAAGCAATCGGAATATGGATGTATGGACCATCCATCTACTCCGATTGTGCAGTTTTTGTCTTCATAGGTAAAGAATGGTTGAAATCCACATTTCGATTCTTTTGCGGAGATGAAAATCCGTTTGGTTTCACATTGTTGGAGCATCATCGCTTGTCCGAAGCCTTGCAGTCTCGTACAGATGGGTAATCCGAGCGCTGAAGCGGCAAGAATTCCGTTACTTTGAGCTAACATCACCGCTTGAGTTTTCTTTATCGTTGATAGTTGACAATATACGTCGCGAATTTCTTTTGCAAGTTTGTTTTCGTGTTCTGTTTCTATACTTATTTTATATTGCTCATGCATTTTTGAAATATCGAATTTAATTTTGTCGCCGAATTCTTCTATATTTTGGGGTAGACCGCTTTCTGTTTCGTTTTTTATTGGCACCTCCGATACTTGTTCTAGGGTTAAAGATGCTGCCTCGGGTATTTCTTGCTGAGATGTTTTTTCAGTGTCATCAATAATTTCCATTATTGCATCCTCCGTAATGGTGTGATTTTTCGTGACTGGAGGATCTTCTATTTTTTCAGTTGTTGTGAGAGGTGTTGTTGAATTGCTTATTGATTCAGTTGTTGTTGTCGCTATAGTTGTCGTTGATGATTGTGTAGTGGACGTGGTTTCAGTTGTAGTTGATGGCAATGTAGGTTCAGTACTTGGAGTTGTAGGTCTAGTGGTTGTAGTCGTTGGCTCAGCAGTTGTAGTTGTAGCTGTGGTAGTTGTAGTTGTAGGCTTATTTGTTGTAGTTGTAGGCTTTGTTGTCGTAGTTGTAGGCGTAGTAGTTGTAGTCGTAGACTTTGTTGTTGTAGTTGTAGGCGTAGTAGTTGTAGTCGTAGACTTTGTTGTTGTAGTTGTAGGCGTAGTAGTTGTAGTAGTAGGCTTATTTGTTGTAGTTGTAGGCTTTGTTGTTGTAGTTGTAGGCTTGGTTGTGGTAGTCGTAGGCTTAGTTGTGGTAGTCGTAGGCTTAGTTGTGGTGGTCGTAGGCTTAGTTGTGGTGGTCGTAGGCTTAGTAGTTGTTGTAGGCCTAGTTGTCGGTGGTGTGCTTTTAACGGTCGTTTTTATGGCTGTTGTGGCTATTGTTGTTTTAATTGTGGTTGTGCTTAATTTTGTAGTTGGTTTTACTGTCGTTGTGGTGCTTGAAGTAGATGAAATAGATTTTTGTGTGGTGGGCGTGGTTAAGTTTTCGTTGTTTGCTTTACTTTCTCTTTTGAGAAGAGGGGGTATAAGTGGGAGTTGTGTTCCGTCCAATGATTTTTGAGTGTGAAGCGCTATAATGGCTGCTGCTGAAAGCGTCCGTATTTTGGTGCGGGTTTCGATATTCGAAGTTAAACTGTTGTTTTCTACTTGAACCGTGGCAATGCCCTAAACTCAGACGTCCTACTTTTAGTGTGAGACATTTTCTGTCTGACGCCGGTGAATGTAGGCCAGTTCTGTCTGTTGCCATGAGCTGTCCTGTGTGTTCGAAAGTGCCCCAAATTGAACTGGTGTTGGCGCATTCCTGTAGAATAAGCATTGTTGTGTTTGCCTTGACGCAAGCGTTAGTGTTGAACGGTCTAATGGTGAAATCAGACGTATACTCGAAAGCTTGGCCTTTGGTAGTTGCTCTACTGCAGTTTCCTACGGATACTTGTGATTGCACCAGGGGATCGTTACTTGTGATAAATGTTTTTAGTTCTTCTTGACATTTTGTCCAATCTGTGTCACAATCTTCCATGGTTAGTTGTTGTTCAAGCCCATGATGTGTGACACATTTTCCGTTTGCATATTGTCCGTTCTTCAACAATCCCCAGGCGATCATGTCCCAGATGATGTTTCCGCTGCCGTGATTTGCTTTCAAGATACCGCCAAATATGGGTGAGTTGATTGTGGTTGTAATTGCTCTTCGTTGTTCTAATCGGACTTCTTGAATATCCTGCAATGTTACGTCGGGAAAATTTTCTATAACATCCGGATTGGTATTTATTGTTTGAAAGAACCACTGCTGGTTTTTCCTGGTATCTCCTTCCAAAGCACACTTTTCCAATTTTAAGGTTTCGTCGACCCCTACGGTAAGACACATTTCTGATTCTTGGGAAATTAGGTAGCTGTTCTCTTTTTCTAGAATCCATCTCGTTGATTCCTCTGAACAGGCTGCAGCAAATACGTAATCGTGTGTTGTCTCCGTGATGCAGATATGAGTATTTTGTACGCGTATCGTTTGGTCGACAATGTACTCGAATTTTGATCCTGATGGAAGAGGGTCGTCCTTTGAAAGTTGACTGTACG
Organism: Daphnia magna; assembly: GCF_020631705.1. Taxonomy (NCBI): domain Eukaryota; kingdom Metazoa; phylum Arthropoda; class Branchiopoda; order Diplostraca; family Daphniidae; genus Daphnia; species Daphnia magna. The sequence continues at coordinate 9,508,769 of NC_059182.1, forward strand.
TTGTCAAAGGGTTTCTGCTTCCGGACTCGTAAGTAATGTATATTGTTGTATCCTTTTGTACGATTTTTCCATCTTCCTTGATTATTTTTGGTCTTCTATGTGCCAATCTTAGAGTTCCCCAGGCGTATGAAATACTGTAGAGGCGAATCCCAAGTTTTTCGTCTTCAACTTGGGTGTCGAAGAGAAAGTGAACTTCTTGAAGAAGAGAACGTTGTGGTTTGGATTTGTACAACTCTCTGTAATCTTCGCACACGGGTGTGGCAAGGTTGGTATTTTTAAGGCAGGTTGCGATTGTGTTCTTGAACATTTCATACAAAATTTTTGTTGTTTCTGCAGGAAACGTCAAGTACGTTAGAGGGATTCCAACCAATTTATGTCCTACTGGTGCGATATCCTTATCTGGTTTGTTAAGAAAAGATATTTCAATCTGCCGACTGGTGTCGTAAAGGCGGCTGGAATTATCCGACTCCGGTTCTCGAGGAAGTTCCAAATATCCTTTCCCTTTTAGTAACGTCTGAGTGTATGAACTGTTGGTTGTTCTTTCTCCCCACACGATTGTATTTTGATTTTGGATGAATTGTCCTTCCTGTTGGGTGGTGTTAAGTAATCCGAAAGGGCTTTCGATTGGACTATCTGGTTTCTCCTGACGTAGCGTGATCTGTTCCGCTACACAATTTAGTGTTTGGTATTCCTTGATGGCGTACCATTTACCTTCTCCTGTAGGAGTGGCTGTGAAACTGAGTCCCGTCGGTCCGGTTTGCATATTATTGTTGCCACATTTTTTATCGTTGACCATCCGCCAACACTCCAAAGGGGTGATTAGTATTGTTTCCTGGGAGTAAACTGTATCGAAGGATCCGATCCAGAACGATCCGGTTATTTTCTTTGTTTTAGTCCACTGTCGACATGTCCATCCTTTCCAAGTGGCTGCTGGTTTTTGTTTGGTTACTAAGGTGTAACTAGTTGGTATCCTTGGTAAATGTTGTGTTTCTGGTTTTTCATTGTCACAGTAGTAAGGCAATTCGAAGTCTAGGATTCCTCGTATTTTCATGTTGTTACAATCGCAGATGGATGCGTAGATAGGGTAAGTAGGGTTAAGTGAATGAAGGAGGCAAAGAAGGAAGAGTAATGTCTGCATCTGTGAAAAATGAAAATGTTTAGTAATCCGGTCCTTGATATCGTCTTCTTAAGTGGTATTGGTGATTCGTTATAGGATCGTTTCGGTTTTGGTTACGGTAAAGGTTAGGTATTGTATGCTTTTTTGGTTCTCCTTCGTTCCTGCGTGGTTTGATGTTCGTCTTCACCGCATGTATCAGCTGCTGCTTCCTTGGTCGGCCTGGTCGGCGTTGGTGAATTGTTGGTTGTCGTTGTGCTTCAACATTTTCTGGTAGGTTTTGTAGTATTTCTTCTTCCTTAGTTGTTTCTTGTTTTCTTGGTGTGTAAAGTTTGAGACGGTTGGTATGTACGATAGATTTAAGTTTTTTGTTTTCCGTGTGCTGGATCTCGTAGTTGATATCCGAGAAGCTTCTTGAGATTTGAAATGGTCCGTTCCATCGATTTATGAATTTTCCTGCTGCTGGTGGCGCCTTCAGTAATACGTAGTCACCTATGTTGTATTTAATAGTTTTCGTGGATACGTCGTAGTATTTTTTCTGTCCTGCTTGGGATTTGAAGAGATGTTCTCTTGCCAGTTTTTGAGCTTTTTCCCATTGCTGTGAATACACCATACTAGTATCTTCATAGGTCTCGTATCTTCTGTTAATCTTGATATCATTAGGCATTATTGGTTCTCGTCCGAAGAATAGAAAGAATGGTGTTTCTTGAGTTGAAGCTTGTTTTGCTGTGTTGTAAGCAAAAGTAACGAACGGAAGGTATTTGTCCCAGTTAGCAGGTTGGTCGGAGACATAACAAGCTAGCATGTCACAGAGAGTTCGATTGAACCTCTCAACTAATCCATCAGTTTGTGGATGATAGGCCGTAGTCCTTATTTGTTTGACTTTGAATAGTTTACACACCTCTTGTATTAGACTGGATAGAAAGTTAGTACCTTGGTCTGTTAGAACTACTTCTGGAGATCCATATTTAGTAAATATTTTATTAACTAAAATCTTCGCAATTGTTTGGGCAGTTTGATTTCTCATTGGAACTGTAAAAACAAACCTACTGGCATAATCTGATATAACTAATATATATCTGTATCCCTTAGCGCTTTCTTGAATTGGGCCCACTATATCCATAGCGATCCTTTCCCATACTCCTTCAACTAAAGGCAAAGGGTGCAATGGTGCTTTACTTCCACCTACCGCTTTTCTTTTATTGCACATCAAACAACTTTTAACGTATTCTATTACGGAGGTACGCATGCATGGCCATGTGTACTGTCTCTGAAGTCTAGCCAACGTTTTTCCTACTCCTAAATGTCCTGCCAATATGTGATCGTGATTTTCCATCAAAATTTGTGGTACCAGTCTTACTGGCGTTACAATTCTTCTTCTGGTATCTACTAATAGTCCTTTGTCGTTTATTTTAAATTTATTTTTAACGTCCTTACTTGGATTGGCCTTTGCCATTTCTTTTAATATTGTTCTGCAATACTCATCTTTGTGTTGGAGTTCTATCCATTTTTCCGTGTCCTTAGACTGATTACTTTCCGTTTCAAAAATTACTTGTTTTGTTCTACTTTCCTTGGTTTCGTTTTTTACTTCTGGTTTCTCTTTTGTACCTGTTGACCTTGTTTCTACTTTCGCTAGCGGCACTATTGGGGTGCGACTAAGTGTGTCAGCATTTTGGTGTGACTTTCCTGGTCGGTACCCAATAATGATATCAAATTCTTGGATCTTAAGAGCCCATCGAGCTAATCTTCCTGCTGGTTCTGTCTTACTCATTAACCATTCTAAAGGTCTATGATCTGTAAATACGGTAAACTTACGCCCGTATAGGTACGTCCTAAACACGTCGATGGCGTGGATTATTGCGTATGCCTCTTTCTCTGTGGTTGACCACTTGGCCTCGCGGTCGTTCAGATGTTTAGAGGTATAGGCTATGACGACTTCTACGTCGTCTGATTTACGAAGGTCCTGTCCGTCGGACTCCGCTAAATCCGCTGATTGAGGTGGAGGTTGTATTTGAGCCAAGACTGCTCCTATTCCATATCCTGAAGCATCCGTGTAGATGATAAGTTCTCGAGAAAAATCCGGATAACCTAGAACAGGTCTAGTGATGAGACAGTTCTTAATACATTCAAAGGCGTCCCTTTGTTCCTCCCCCCATTTCCAGTCCGCTGACTTTCTAGTGAGCGCAGTTAGTGGATGGGCTTTATCAGCAAAAGCCCTAATAAATTTTCTGTAGTAGCTGGCTAGACCTAAAAATGAGCTCAATTCTTTTACGTTTTTGGGAGCGGGATATTTAACAATCGCGTCTAACTTTTTTGTACTTGGTGTTATTCCTTTCCCGGATACGATGTATCCTAAATAATCTAATTTTTCTTTAAAAAATTCGCACTTCTTCCTTTTCAATTTTAAACCCGCTTGTTTAAGGAGTCTAAAAACTGCTTCCAAGTGTGTCACATGATCAGTAATTGAATTACTGAACACTATGATGTCATCTAGGTAAACCAATGCGAATTTGTACAATACCGTTTTCAAGATGTTATTCATTGCTCTTTGAAAGGTGCTGGGTGCATTTGTTAAACCAAATGGCATTCGATTAAATTCGTATTGGCCAAATTCACAAATGAAAGCTGTTTTGTGTTTATCACTTTCTTCTATTTCTATTTGCCAGTAGCCGCTTAGTAAGTCCAATGTAGAGAAATAAACCGATCCGCACAACGCGTCAATTGTGTCATCTATCCTAGGTAGAGGGTACTTATCCTTAACCGTAATTTTGTTCAAAGCTCTGTAGTCGATGCACATTCGCATCTCTCCATCTTTTTAGGTACCATTACTATAGCTGCAGCAAAAGGACTGTGGCTTTCTCTTATTATTTTGTTACTTAGCATTACCTCTATTTTAGTCTTAACAACAAGTTTTAGGGATTCGGGTGTTCTTCGCAGTCTTTGATTAATGGGAGCGTTATGGCCTATGTTGATGTGATGTTTCACTTGTGTAGCTAGACCCAAGTCGGATTCTTGGTCTGCGAAAAGATCTTCATGTTTCTTTAGTAAAATTTCAATTTTAGTTTGTATGTCGTCTGATACATTGAGTGCTTGTTCTTCTTTTTCAACAATCTTAGCTATCTGCTTAGTTTTATTATTAAAGTCTAATTGAGTGAAGGATTCTAAATTACGATAATCTTGTTGTGTAAGATTTTCGTCTTCTCTATCAATCGGGATTAGTGGTATATGGATGCCTGCTTTGCTAAATGTTACGCTATAAATGGGCATGGTATTACTTCCAAAATTATGTTCTACTCCAAAGTGATCATAACATATTTGACGATTTCTAGTGTTAATCTTCACATTATTGTTAGATAAGAAATCTAATCCTAAGATGCATTGTTCATTTAAGTTGCTCATAACATAAAAGTGGTGGTTAATAATATGGTTATCATTGATAATAACTGAAAATTCAAATTTCCCTATCGATTTAAGTTCTTGTCCCGACACCGTTCTAAAAATAGGAGGATTCACATTTTCTACTTGTTTTAAGTGCTCATTACACTCTAGAGTATCCAATATTTTACTGGATACTAAACTAGCGGCTGCGCCAGTGTCCACTAAAGCTATGATTTCCTTATTAAAGATTCTAACGGGAATACGTATCAGTTTTGGAATTTCTACTTCTACATCTGATCCTAAATTGTATGTTAGTTGGGAGTTACTGATTGGTTTTATGGTGTTTATCGGGGACCTTGGTTGTTGGTACGTGCCATATCTGTCCAACATTCTCTTGCAATATGTCCTCTTCGGTTACACTTGTAGCAGGTTATTTCTCGATTTTCAGTTGTTCGAGGGCTGTTGCTAGTGTGTTGTTGCTGCTGTGGATGTTGGTTGCTGTTATAACGTGCTTGTTGTCTGTAGTTGTTTGGTCCGCTGTAGTTTCCTTGTCGGTTAGGGTAGTCGTTCCGTCGGGACGTTGGTGAGATGGAAATCTGGCTTGTCTGTATCCTGAAGGATTATAATTTCTTCGTCCTGACGAATTGTAATCTCTGCGGTAGGGGCTGTTATCTCTGTTCCTACTTATACTTCTTTCTCGACTTGATTCTCGGCTGTTATGACTGTCAGCAAATCGTACTCGCGAATCACGAGATCTTGAGTAACGTTCACTTGGACGTGGTCTTCTGTTTTCGTATTGGTCAGTTGCAGCTATGGTAACGTCGTTTTCCTGTGAGGATCCACGTTTCGTATTAGTACATTTTAATTCTGACAGAGCATCTGATAATTTTTGCTCAAGTAGTTGGATTTTATCGTCTTGTTGTTTTTCGTGATGCGTTATCCCTGCTATAACAGCTGACATCTCCTTGTCGTCTGTAGCTTCTTTTGTGTGTAGAATTTTTTCAGAAATGAAAAGTTGTTTACATAATGCGTCAAAGTCTTCTGTGTTTTCTGGCATTCGTAGGTAAAGTTCTGCTTTATACTTTGGTAGTAATCCTTGTAGTAGGATTTTGCTTTTTCTGTGATCCCTCATCTTTTTCACTTTGTTTAGTAATTGTCCTTCAATAATAGTTTGGTTATGGTCAGCCCTTTCTTCTTTACCAGCGATGGTATCGTAAAGATTATTTAACCTTGATACAAAAGCTCTGCAGTTTTCTTCCGGTTTTTGAGTTAATTTTGAAAGTTTTTTCTCCAGCGTAGCTAAGTCGTAGGTGTCTTGAAATCTTGTAATTAGTGCTTCTTTCCAATCCTGGTAATTTAGATCATCTCCTTCTTCCTCAGCGTAGTTTTCATGCCATTCGAAGGCTTCGCCTTTCAATCGGTCAGAGAAGAAACGTATCTTTTGATTGTCGTCCCATTCATTGTTTCGTGCTACGTGTTCGGCGCCGCGTAACCACTCTGATATTAGTTTATCAGTGCTTTTTCCTTTAAAGATTGGAATAACCTTTTTGTCTTCTCTGGAGAATAGCTCTCCTAAAGCCTTCACTATTGGCTGAGTGAAGTACCGGTTCACTTTCTTTGCGTCTTCGTCGTCCTGCTCAGTTGCTGGAATATCGCCATCCTTGGGATTTTTCTTGGAGGTATTCACGAACGTTTTTTCCGAAGTGTCCTCGTCGTCGTGTGTTACGCCCATGTCGACCTTCTTTTTAAACTGTTGATTTTCTTGCTCCAAATAGATGATTGTTTTGTTTAAGTGTTCTATCTGTGTTTTGAGGTTTTCTATTGTTTGTTCAAAATCGTTTGTTTGTTCTATTTCCAGCTCGTAGTGGAGTGACTTGTCTCCACTGTCTGTCGGCAAGGTTAGTTCGTTTATATCTCCCACTAGTTTGGTTATTTCTCCTGGTTCGTCCTCGTCTAGCCTTGAGTCGTTGGAGTCTCCAGTCTCGATGAATTTAACTTGAAGTTTTTTGTATTCTTTCACCCGGTTTTCTAGAATTATTATTTGATTTTCTTGTCCTCGTACCCGATCTTGTAGTTCTTGAAGGTCTTTTTCAAGGTTTTTGTTCTTTGAAGTGAAATCTAGCAGGTTTTTCTTTAAATTGATTTTCTCTGCTGAGGCCTTGTCGAGTCTGTCTGCCAAAACTTTTATCTCTTTCTGGAGCTGCTCTGCTGTTTCTGATACTTGTTTTATCTGGTTTTCTGCACTGCTGAGTTTCTGGATCAGTCTGGTCTTCTCACCTTCAAGTTTGTTAATTATTTCTTGCCCTTCGGTCTCGACAGCTGCGTTGTTTTCCTCTTTTCTTTTGAGAAGATTCTGCAATTGACTCTCGGTTGCTAAGGTGGTTTCAAGGTTTTGTTCTAGGTCGGCGATTCGGGAATTGGCTTTTTCAAGGGAGTTTTTCAGAGCCTCGTTGTTTTCTTGAAGTTGCTCTAACGAACTGCTTAAAGTGTATTTGGAACTCTTTGCCTTCTTTTTGTTACTCTCCAATTGTTTTTGCGCGTTTGAAAGTTCAAATTTTAGCGTAGATATCTGCTTTTTATCTTCAATTAGTGCGATTACTGACTCTTTCTGCAATACATTGATGGTACCGAACAAAAATTCTTTTTCTTTTCCGTGCAATGTGTGTAGCTGTTGGAGTAAACTATCGAGTGTTCTGGTGTTCCCACCTTGTACGACTATATCGTCTTTGAGTGTTTTAGTAGCATTAGCAATGGTTTCTGCTGTTACACCATCTGTTACTTTTAAAGTTTTTTCTAGAAGGTAATAAGTGTAGAAATGCAGCGAATTTTGCGTCGCCTGACTTGCTTCTTGTTTCTGTGTTTGTAACTGCTGGATATTTTCAGTTGTTGAGATTGTCTGGTATGCTTTACTTCTTTCTAAGTCTTGCTTAAATTCTAAGTCTATTAAGGTCTTCCAATTGTCCAAAAATTGCTCTCGATGGTGACTTAGGTTTGGGTCTTGGTCGGTTAAATCAGATTCTTGTAGTACGGGGTATAAAGGTAGTAGTGTGTTCTCGTTGAGAGCAGTCTTTTGTACAGGTGAATCAAACGGCATTCGCTTACCTCGATGATGTTCCGATGTCGGTTGCTTGAAGACTTGGTGATAGAAGCGTTGAATACTTGCAGCTGGCGAAATGAAGCACAGATCAGAAACTTTTCTTCCAGAGTCTCGTTGTTATTCTTGTTGTCTCGTTGGGACCTCCAAATGTAATAGTTTCTAGACTGTGTATTTGCCAGTAAACTAACTCTGCTTAAGACGATACAACCATGTGCTTATATACCAAGAGATTGAAGGTTAAGAAGGGAGGGGTTTACAATAACTTTTACTTTTATCATTAACTATTATCCGCAGGGAAGGTTGCATTCGTGACGACCTTCTTGCTGGGTGGGGCTGCTGTTGCTAGGAGGAGTTGCTGCGGTCTATTACACATGGAATATACTTGTATTCAATGTGAATCCACTGTGATACCATGAGTTTTTACTTCTATATGTAAACTGCATGGAATATACTTGTATTCAATGTGAATACACTGTTATACCATGAGTTTTTACTTCTATATGTAAACTGCATGGAATATACTTGTATTCAATGTGAATGCACTGTTATACCATGAGTTTTTACTTCTATATGTAAACAGCATCAAATATACTTGTATTCAATGTGAATACACTGTTATACCATGAAATTTTACTTCTATATGTAAACTGCATGGAATATACTTGTATTCAATGTGAATACACTGTTATAGCATGAGTTTTTACTTCTATATGTAAATAGCATCAAATATACTTGTATTGAATGTAAATACACTGTTATACCATGAGTTTTTACTTCTATATGTATACTGCATCAAATATACTTGTATTCAATGTGAATACACTGTTATACCATAAGTTTTTACTTCTAAACAGCATCAAATACACTTGTATTCAATGTGAATACACTGTTATACCATGAGTTTTTACTTCCAGATGTAAACAGCATCAAATATACTTGTATTCAATGTGAATACACTGTTATACCATGAGTTTTTACTTCTATATGTAAACTGCATCAAATATACTTGTATTCAATGTGAATACACTGTTATACCATGAGTTTTTACTTCTATATGTAAACTGCATGGAATATACTTGTAGTCAATGTGAATACACTGTTATAGCATGAGTTTTTACTTCTATATGTAAATAGCATCAAATATACTTGTATTCAATGTGAATACACTGTTATACCATGAGTTTTTACTTCTATATGTGAACTGCATGAAATATACTTGTATTCAATGTGAATACACTGTTATACCATGAGTTTTTACTTCTATATGTAAACTGCATGGAATATACTTGTATTCAATGTGAATACACTGTTATACCATGAGTTTTTACTTCTATATGTAAACTGCATGGAATATACTTGTATTCAATGTGAATACACTGTTATACCATGAGTTTTTACTTCAATATGTAAACTGCATGGAATATACTTGGATTCAATGTGAATACACTGTTATACCATGAGTTTTTACTTCTATCTGTATACTGCATCAAATATACTTGTATTCAATGTGAATCCACTGTTATACCATGAGTTTTTACTTCTATATGTAAACAGCATCAAATATACTTGTATTCAATGTAAATACACTGTTATACCATGAGTTTTTACTTCTATATGTAAACTGCATGGAATATACTTGTATTCAATGTGAATACACTGTTATACCATGAGTTTTTACTTCTATATGTATACTGCATCAAATATACTTGTATTCAATGTGAATACACTGTTATACCATGAGATTTTACTTCTATATATAAACAGCATCAAATATACTTGTATTCAATGTGAATACACTGTTATACCATAAGTTTTTACTTCTATATGTATACTGCATAGAATATACTTGTATTCAATGTGAATACACTGTTATACCATGAGATTTTACTTCTATATATAAACAGCATCAAATATACTTGTATTCAATGTGAATACACTGTTATACCATGAGTTTTTTTTTCTATATGTATACTGCATAGAATATACTTGTATTCAATATGAATACACTTTTATACCACGAGTTTTTACTTCTATATGTAAACTGCATGGAATATACTTGTATTCAATGTGAATACACTGTTATACCATGAGTTTTTACTTCTATATGTAAACAGCATCAAATATACTTGTATTCAATGTGAATACACTGTTATACCATGAGTTTTTACTTCTATATGTAAACAGCATCAAATATACTTGTATTCAATGTGAATACACTGTTATACCATGAGTTTTTACTTCTATATGTAAACTGCATGGAATATACTTGTATTCAATGTGAATACACTGTTATACCATGAGTTTTTACTTCTATATGTAAATTGCAAGAAATATACTTGTATTCAATGTGAATACACTGTTATACCATGAGTTTTTACTTCTATATGTACACTGCATAAAATATACTTGTATTCAATGTGAATACACGGTTATACCATGAGTTTTTACTTCTATGTGTAAACAGCATCAAATATACTTGTATTCAATGTGAATACACTGTTATACCATGAGTTTTTACTTCTATATGTAAACTGCATGGAATATACTTGTATTCAATGTGAATACACTGTTATACCATGAGTTTTTACTTCTATATGTAAACTGCATGGAATATACTTGTATTCAATGTGAATACACTGTTATACCATGAGTTTTTACTTCTATATGTATACTGCATCAAATATACTTGTATTCAATGTGAATACACTGTTATACCATGAGATTTTACTTCTATATATAAACAGCATCAAATATACTTGTATTCAATGTGAATACACTGTTATACCATGAGGTTTTACTTCTATATGTATACTGCATAGAATATACTTGTATTCAAAGTGAATACACTGTTATACCACGAGTTTTTACTTCTATATGTAAACTGCATGGAATATACTTGTATTCAATGTGAATACACTGTTATAACATGAGTTTTTACCTCTATATGTAAACTGCATAGAATATACTTGTATTCAATGTGAATACACGGTTATACCATGAGTTTTTACTTCTATATGTAAACTGCATGGAATATACTTGTATTCAATGTGAATACACTGTTATACCATGAGTTTTTACTTCTATATGTAAACACCATCAAATATACTTGTATTCAATGTGAATACACTGTTATACCATGAGTTTTTACTTCTATATGTAAACTGCATGGAATATACTTGTATTCAATGTGAATACACTGTTATACCATGAGTTTTTACTTCTATATGTAAACTGCATGGAATATACTTGGAAAATTTTCTTAAAGATTAATTTTTTGGAGAAATAAAAGAGCTTTAAAAAGAGCATCGCTGTTCAAATTAAAGAAACCGTTTCAACTTTTTAGTAAAATCAACGACTTAGGCAAAAATCCCTGTGAATACACTGTTATACCATGAATTTTTACTTCTATATGTAATCTGCATGGAATATACTTGTATTCAATGTGAATACACTGTTATACCATGAGTTTTTACTTCTATATGTAAACTGCATGGAATATACTTGTATTAAATGTGAATACACTGTTATACCATGAGTTTTTACTTCTCTACATGTAAACTGCATGGAATATACTTGTATTCAATGTGAATACACTGTTATACCATGAGTTTTTACCTCTATATGTAAACTGCATAGAATATACTTGTATTCAATGTGAATACACGGTTATACCATGAGTTTTTACTTCTATATGTAAACAGCATCAAATATACTTGTATTCAATGTGAATACACTGTTATACCATGAGTTTTTACTTCTATATGTAAACTGCATGGAATATACTTGGAAAATTTTCTTAAAGATTAATTTTTTTGGAGAAATAAAAGAGCTTTAAAAAGAGCATCGCTGTTCAAATTAAAGAAACCGTTTCAACTTTTTAGTAAAATCAACGACTTAGGCAAAAATCCCTTGAATACACTGTTATACCATGAATTTTTACTTCTATATGTAATCTGCATGGAATATACTTGTATTCAATGTGAATACACTGTTATACCATGAGTTTTTACTTCTATATGTAAACTGCATGGAATATACTTGTATTCAATGTGAATACACTGTTATACCATGAGTTTTTACCTCTATATGTAAACTGCATAGAATATACTTGTATTCAATGTGAATACACGGTTATACCATGAGTTTTTACTTCTATATGTAAACAGCATCAAATATACTTGTATTCAATGTGAATACACTGTTATACCATGAGTTTTTTCTTCTATATGTAAACTGCATGGAATATACTTGTATTCAATGTGAATACACTGTTATACCATAAATTGTTATTTCTATATGTAAACTGCAAGGAATATACTTGTATTCAATGTGAATACACTGTTATACCATGAGTTTTTACTTCTATATGTAAACTGCATGGAATATACTTGTATTCAATGTGAATACACTGTTATACCATGAGTTTTTACTTCTATATGTAAACACCATCAAATATACTTGTATTCAATGTGAATACACTGTTATACCATGAGTTTTTACTTCTATATGTAAACTGCATGGAATATACTTGTATTCAATGTGAATATACTGTTATACCATGAGTTTTTACTTCTATATGTAAACTGCATGGAATATACTTGGAAAATTTTCTTAAAGATTAATTTTTTTGGAGAAATAAAAGAGCTTTAAAAAGAGCATCGCTGTTCAAATTAAAGAAACCGTTTCAACTTTTTAGTAAAATCAACGACTTAGGCAAAAATCCCTGTGAATACACTGTTATACCATGAATTTTTACTTCTATATGTAATCTGCATGGAATATACTTGTATTCAATGTGAATACACTGTTATACCATGAGTTTTTACTTCTATATGTAAACTGCATGGAATATACTTGTATTAAATGTGAATACACTGTTATACCATGAGTTTTTACTTCTACATGTAAACTGCATGGAATATACTTGTATTCAATGTGAATACACTGTTATACCATGAGTTTTTACCTCTATATGTAAACTGCATAGAATATACTTGTATTCAATGTGAATACACGGTTATACCATGAGTTTTTACTTCTATATGTAAACAGCATCAAATATACTTGTATTCAATGTGAATACACTGTTATACCATGAGTTTTTACTTCTATATGTAAACTGCATGGAATATACTTGGAAAATTTTCTTAAAGATTAATTTTTTTGGAGAAATAAAAGAGCTTTAAAAAAGAGCATCGCTGTTCAAATTAAAGAAACCGTTTCAACTTTTTAGTAAAATCAACGACTTAGGCAAAAATCCCTGTGAATACACTGTTATACCATGAATTTTTACTTCTATATGTAATCTGCATGGAATATACTTGTATTCAATGTGAATACACTGTTATACCATGAGTTTTTACTTCTATATGTAAACTGCATGGAATATACTTGTATTCAATGTGAATACACTGTTATACCATGAGTTTTTACTTCTATATGTATACTGCATCAAATATACTTGTATTCAATGTGAATACACTGTTATACCATGAGATTTTACTTCTATATATAAACAGCATCAAATATACTTGTATTCAATGTGAATACACTGTTATACCATGAGGTTTTACTTCTATATGTATACTGCATAGAATATACTTGTATTCAAAGTGAATACACTGTTATACCACGAGTTTTTACTTCTATATGTAAACTGCATGGAATATACTTGTATTCAATGTGAATACACTGTTATACCATGAGTTTTTACTTCTCTATATGTAAACTGCATAGAATATACTTGTATTCAATGTGAATACACGGTTATACCATGAGTTTTTACTTCTATATGTAAACAGCATCAAATATACTTGTATTCAATGTGAATACACTGTTATACCATGAGTTTTTTACTTCTATATGTAAACTGCATGGAATATACTTGTATTCAATGTGAATACACTGTTATACCATAAGTTGTTATTTCTATATGTAAACTGCAAGGAATATACTTGTATTCAATGTGAATACACTGTTATACCATGAGTTTTTACTTCTATATGTAAACTGCATGGAATATACTTGTATTCAATGTGAATACACTGTTATACCATGAGTTTTTACTTCTATATGTAAACACCATCAAATATACTTGTATTCAATGTGAATACACTGTTATACCATGAGTTTTTACTTCTATATGTAAACTGCATGGAATATACTTGTATTCAATGTGAATACACTGTTATACCATGAGTTTTTACTTCTATATGTAAACTGCATGGAATATACTTGGAAAATTTTCTTAAAGATTAATTTTTTTGGAGAAATAAAAGAGCTTTAAAAAGAGCATCGCTGTTCAAATTAAAGAAACCGTTTCAACTTTTTATGTAAAATCAACGACTTAGGCAAAATCCCTGTGAATACACTGTTATACCATGAGATTTTTACTTCTATATGTAATCTGCATGGAATATACTTGTATTCAATGTGAATACACTGTTATACCATGAGTTTTTACTTCTATATGTAAACTGCATGGAATATACTTGTATTAAATGTGAATACACTGTTATACCATGAGTTTTTACTTCTATATGTAAACTGCATGGAATATACTTGTATTCAATGTGAATACACTGTTATACCATGAGTTTTTACTTCTATATATAAACAGCATCAAATATACTTGTATTCAATGTGAATACACTGTTATACCATGAATTTTGACTTCTATGTGTATACTGCATAGAATATACTTGTATTCAATGTGAATACACTGTTATACCATTAGTTTTTACTTCTATATGTAAACTGCATGGAATATACTTGTATTCAATGTGAATACACTGTTATACCATGAGTTTTTACTTCTATATGTAAACTGCATTGAATATACTTGTATTCAATGTGAATACACTGTTATACCATGAGTTTTTACTTCTATATGTAAACAGCATCAAATATACTTGTATTCAATGTGAATACACTGTTATACAATTAGTTTTTACATTTATATGTAAACAGCATCAAATATACTTGTATTCAATGTGAATACACTGTTATACCATGAGTTTTTACTTCTATATGTAAACTGCATGGAATATACTTGTATTCAATATGAATAAACTGTTATACCATGAGTTTTTACTTCTATATGTAAACAGCAGCAAATATACTTGTATTCAATGTGAATACACTGTTATACCATAAATTGTTATTTCTATATGTAAACTGCAAGGAATATACTTGTATTCAATGTGAATACACTGTTATACCATGAGTTTTTACTTCTATATGTAAACTGCATGGAATATACTTGTATTCAATGTGAATACACTGTTATACCATGAGTTTTTACTTCTATATGTAAACACCATCAAATATACTTGTATTCAATGTGAATACACTGTTATACCATGAGTTTTTACTTCTATATGTAAACTGCATGGAATATACTTGTATTCAATGTGAATACACTGTTATACCATGAGTTTTTACTTCTATATGTAAACTGCATGGAATATACTTGGAAAATTTTCTTAAAGATTAATTTTTTTGGAGAAATAAAAGAGCTTTAAAAAGAGCATCGCTGTTCAAATTAAAGTGCCGTTTCAACTTTTTAGTAAAATCAACGACTTAGGCAAAAATCCCTGTGAATACACTGTTATACCATGCATTTTTACTTCTATATGTAATCTGCATGGAATATACTTGTATTCAATGTGAATACACTGTTATACCATGAGTTTTTACTTCTATATGTAAACTGCATGGAATATACTTGTATTAAATGTGAATACATTGTTATACCATGAGTTTTTACTTCTATATGTAAACTGCATGGAATATACTTGTATTCAATGTGAATACACTGTTTTACCATGAGTTTCTACTTCTATATGTAAACTTCATGGAATATACTTGCATTCAATGTGAATACACTGTTATACCATGATTTTTTACTTCTATATGTAAACTGCACGGAATATACTTGTATTCAATATGAATACACTGTTATACCATGAGTTTTTACTTCTATATGTAAACAGCATCAAATATACTTGTATTCAATATGAATACACTGTTATACCATAAGTTTTTATTTCTATATGTAAACTGCAAGGAATATACTTGTATTCAATGTGAATACACTGTTATACCATGAGTTTTTACTTCTATATGTAAACTGCATGGAATATACTTGTATTCAATGTCAATACACTGTTATACCATGAGTTTTTACTTCTATATGTAAACACCATCAAATATACTTGTATTCAATGTGAATACACTGTTATACCATGAGTTTTTACTTCTATATGTAAACTGCATGGAATATACTTGTATTCAATGTGAATACACTGTTATACCATGAGTTTTTACTTCTATATGTAAACTGCATGGAATATACTTGGAAAATTTTCTTAAAGATTAATTTTTTTGGAGAAAGAAAGGAGCTTTAAAAAGAGCATCGCTGTTCAAATTAAAGGGCCGTTTCAACTTTTTAGTAAAATCAACGACTTAGGCAAAAATCCCTGTGAATACACTGTTATACCATGAATTTTTACTTCTATATGTAAACTGCATGGAATATACTTGTATTCAATGTGAATACACTGTTATACCATGAGTTTTTACTTCTATATGTAAACTGCATGGAATATACTTGTATTAAATGTGAATACACTGTTATACCATGAGTTTTTACTTCTATATGTAAACTGCATGGAATATACTTGTATTCAATGTGAATACACTGTTATACCATGAGTTTTTACCTCTATATGTAAACTGCATAGAATATACTTGTATTCAATGTGAATACACTGTTATACCATGAGTTTTTACTTCTATATGTAAACAGCATCAAATATACTTGTATTCAATGTGAATACACTGTTATACCATGAGTTTTTACTTCTATATGTAAACTGCATGGAATATACTTGTATTCAATGTGAATACACTGTTATACCATGAGTTTTTACTTCTATATGTAAACTGCATGGAATATACTTGTATTCAATGTGAATACACTGTTATACCATGAGTTTTTACTTCTATATGTAAACTGCATGGAATATACTTGTATTCAATGTGAATACACTGTTATACCATGAGATTTTACTTCTATATATAAACAGCATCAAATATACTAGTATTCAATGTGAATACACTGTTATACCATGAGTTTTTACTTCTATATTTAAACAGGATCAAATATAATGTATTCAATGAGAATACACTGTTATAGCATGAGTTTTTACTGCTATATGTAAACAGCATCAAATTTACTTGTATTCAATGTGAATACACTGTTATACCATGAGTTTTTACTTCTATATGCATTTTGCATCAAATATACTTGTATTCAATGTGAATACACTGTTATAACATGAATTTTTACTTCTATATGTATTCTGCATCAAATATACTTGTATTCAATGTGAATACACTGTTATACAATGAGTTTATACTTCTATATGTATACTGCATCAAATATACTTATATGCAATGTGAATACACTGTTATACCATGAGTTTTTACTTCTATATGTATTCTGCATCAAATATACTTGTATTCAATGTGAATACACTGTTATACCATGAGTTTTTACTTCTATATAAACAGGATCAAATATACTTGTATTCAATGTGAATACACTGTTATAACATGAATTTTTACTTCTATATGCATTCTGCATCAAATATACTTGTATTCAATGTGAATACACTGTTATACCATGAATTTTTACTTCTATATGTATTCTGCATCAAAGATACTTGTATTCAATGTGAATACGTTGTTACACAATGTGTTTATACTTCTATATGTATACTGCATCAAATATACTTGTATTCAATGTGAATACACTGTTATACCATGAGTTTTTACTTCTATATGTACACTGCATAAAATATACTTGTATTCAATGTGAATACACTGTTATACCATGAGTTTTTACTTCTATATGTATTTTGCATCAACTTTACGTATATGCAATGTGAATACACTGTTATACCATGAGTTTTTACTTCTATATGTAAACTGCATCAAATATACTTGTATTCAATGTGAATACACTGTTATACCATGAGTTTTTACTTCTATATGTAAACAGCATCAAATATACTTGTATTCAATGTGAATACACTGTTATACCATCAGTTTTTACTTCTTTATGTAAACTGTATCAAATATACTTGTATTCAATGTGAATACACTGTTATACCATGTGTTTTTACTTCTATATGTAAACAGCATCAAATATACTTGTATTCAATGTGAATACACTGTTATACCATGAGTTTTTACTTCTATATGTAAAACTGCATCAAATATACTTGTATTCAATGTGAATACACTGTTATACCATGAGTTTTTACTTCTATATGTAAACAGCATCAAATATACTTGTATTC
Organism: Daphnia magna; assembly: GCF_020631705.1. NCBI lineage: Eukaryota > Metazoa > Arthropoda > Branchiopoda > Diplostraca > Daphniidae > Daphnia > Daphnia magna. The sequence goes on from NC_059182.1 coordinate 9,526,725, forward strand.
AATGTGAATACACTGTTATACCATGAGTTTTTACTTCTATATGTAAACTGCATCAAATATACTTGTATTCAATGTGAATACACTGTTATACCATGAGTTTTTACTTCTATATGTAAACTGCATCGAATATACTTGTATTCAATGTGAATACACTGTTATACCATGAGTTTTTACTTCTATATGTAAACTGCATCAAATATACTTGTATTCAATGTGAATACACTGTTATACCATGAGTTTTTACTTCTATATGTAAACTGCATCAAATATACTTGTATTCAATGTGAATACACTGTTATACCATGAGTTTTTACTTCTATATGTAAACAGCATCAAATATACTTGTATTCAATGTGAATACACTGTTATACCATGAGTTTTTACTTCTATATGTAAACTGCATCAAATATACTTGTATTCAATGTGAATACACTGTTATACCATGAGTTTTTACTTCTATATGTAAACTGCATCAAATATACTTGTATTCAATGTGAATACACTGTTATACCATGAGTTTTTTACTTCTATATGTAAACTGCATCAAATATACTTGTATTCAATGTGAATACACTGTTATACCATGAGTTTTTACTTCTATATGTATACCAGCATCAAATATACTTGTATTCAATGTGAATACACTGTTATACCATGAGTTTTTACTTCTATATGTAAACATGCATCAAATATACTTGTATTCAATGTGAATACACTGTTATACCATGAGTTTTTACTTCTATATGTAAACAGCATCAAATATACTTGTATTCAATGTGAATACACTGTTATACCATGAGTTTTTACTTCTATATGTAAACTGCATCAAATATACTTGTATTCAATGTGAATACACTGTTATACCATGAGTTTTTACTTCTATATGTAAACAGCATCAAATATACTTGTATTCAATGTGAATACACTGTTATACCATGAGTTTTTACTTCTATATGTAAACAGCATCAAATATACTTGTATTCAATGTGAATACACTGTTATACCATGAGTTTTTACTTCTATATGTAAACAGCATCAAATATACTTGTATTCAATGTGAATACACTGTTATACCATGAGTTTTTACTTCTATATGTAAACAGCATCAAATATACTTGTATTCAATGTGAATACACTGTTATACCATGAGTTTTTACTTCTATATATAAACAGCATCAAATATACTTGTATTCAATGTGAATACACTGTTATACCATGAGTTTTTACTTCTATATGTAAACTGCATCAAATATACTTGTATTCAATGTGAATACACTGTTATATACCATGAGTTTTTACTTCTATATGTAAACAGCATCAAATATATCTTGTATTCAATGTGAATACACTGTTATACCATGAGTTTTTACTTCTATATGTAAACATGCATCCAATATACTTGTATTCAATGTGAATACACTGTTATACCATGAGTTTTTACTTCTATATGTAAAACAGCATCAAATATACTTGTATTCAATGTGAATACACTGTTATACCATGAGTTTTTACTTCTATATGTAAACAGCATCAAATATACTTGTATTCAATGTGAATACACTGTTATACCATGAGTTTTTACTTCTATATGTAAACAGCATCAAATATACTTGTATTCAATGTGAATACACTGTTATACCATGAGTTTTTACTTCTATATGTAAACTGCATCAAATATACTTGTATTCAATGTGAATACACTGTTATACCATGAGTTTTTACTTCTATATGTAAACTGCATCAAATATACTTGTATTCAATGTGAATACACTGTTATACCATGAGGTTTTACTTCCATATGTAAACTGCATCAAATATACTTGTATTCAATGTGAATACACTGTTATACCATGAGTTTTTACTTCTATATGTAAACTGCATCGAATATACTTGTATTCAATGTGAATACACTGTTATACCATGAGTTTTTACTTCTATATGTAAACAGCATCAAATATACTTGTATTCAATGTGAATACACTGTTATACCATGACTTTTTACTTCTATATGTAAACTGCATCAAATATACTTGTATTCAATGTGAATACACTGTTATACCATGAGTTTTTACTTCTATATATAAACTGCATCAAATATACTTGTATTCAATGTGAATACACTGTTATACCATGATTTTTACTTCTATATGTAAACAGCATCAAATATATACTTGTATTCAATGTGAATACACTGTTATACCATGAGTTTTTACTTCTATATGTAAACTGCATCAAATATACTTGTATTCAATGTGAATACACTGTTATACCATGAGTTTTTACTTCTATATGTAAACAGCATCAAATATACTTGTATTCAATGTGAATACACTGTTATACCATGAGTTTTTACTTCTATATGTAAACTGCATCGAATATACTTGTATTCAATGTGAATACACTGTTATACCATGAGGTTTTTACTTCTATATGTAAACTGCATCAAATATACTTGTATTCAATGTGAATACACTGTTATACCATGAGTTTTTACTTCTATATGTAAACAGCATCAAATATACTTGTATTCAATGTGAATACACTGTTATACCATGAGTTTTTACTTCTATATATAAACAGCATCAAATATACTTGTATTCAATGTGAATACACTGTTATACCATGAGTTTTTACTTCTATATGTAAACAGCATCAAATATACTTGTATTCAATGTGAATACACTGTTATACCATGAGTTTTTACTTCTATATGTAAACTGCATCAAATATACTTGTATTCAATGTGAATACACTGTTATACCATGAGTTTTTACTTCTATATGTAAACTGCATCAAATATACTTGTATTCAATGTGAATACACTGTTATACCATGAGTTTTTACTTCTATATGTAAACAGCATCAAATATACTTGTATTCAATGTGAATACACTGTTATACCATGAGTTTTTACTTCTATATGTAAACAGCATCAAATATACTTGTATTCAATGTGAATACACTGTTATACCATGAGTTTTTACTTCTATATGTAAACAGCATCAAATATACTTGTATTCAATGTGAATACACTGTTATACCATGAGTTTTTACTTCTATATATAAACAGCATCAAATATACTTGTATTCAATGTGAATACACTGTTATACCATGAGTTTTTACTTCTATATGTAAACTGCATCAAATATACTTGTATTCAATGTGAATACACTGTTATACCATGAGTTTTTACTTCTATATGTAAACAGCATCAAATATACTTGTATTCAATGTGAATACACTGTTATACCATGAGTTTTTACTTCTATATGTAAACTGCATGGAATATACTTGTATTCAATGTGAATACACTGTTATACCATGAGTTTTTACTTCTATATGTAAACTGCATGGAATATACTTGTATTCAATGTGAATACACTGTTATACCATGAGTTTTTACTTCTATATGTAAACAGCATCAAATATACTTGTATTCAATGTGAATACACTGTTATACCATGAGTTTTTACTTCTATATGTAAACTGCATCAAATATACTTGTATTCAATGTGAATACACTGTTATACCATGAGTTTTTACTTCTATATGTAAACTGCATCAAATATACTTGTATTCAATGTGAATACACTGTTATACCATGAGTTTTTACTTCTATATGTAAACAGCATGCAAATATACTTGTATTCAATGTGAATACACTGTTATACCATGAGTTTTTACTTCTATATGTAAACAGCATCAAATATACTTGTATTCAATGTGAATACACTGTTATACCATGAGTTTTTACTTCTATATGTAAACTGCATCAAATATACTTGTATTCAATGTGAATACACTGTTATACCATGAGTTTTTACTTCTATATGTAAACAGCATCAAATATACTTGTATTCAATGTGAATACACTGTTATACCATGAGTTTTTACTTCTATATGTAAACTGCATGGAATATACTTGTATTCAATGTGAATACACTGTTATACCATGAGTTTTTACTTCTATATGTAAACTGCATGGAATATACTTGTATTCAATGTGAATACACTGTTATACCATGAGTTTTTACTTCTATATGTAAACAGCATCAAATATACTTGTATTCAATGTGAATACACTGTTATACCATGAGTTTTTACTTCTATATGTAAACTGCATCAAATATACTTGTATTCAATGTGAATACACTGTTATACCATGAGTTTTTACTTCTATATGTAAACTGCATCAAATATACTTGTATTCAATGTGAATACACTGTTATACCATGAGTTTTTACTTCTATATGTAAACTGCATCAAATATACTTGTATTCAATGTGAATACACTGTTATACCATGAGTTTTTACTTCCTATATGTAAACAGGAATAAATATACTTGTATTCAATGTGAATACACTGTTATACCATGAGTTTTTACTTCTATATGTAAACAGCATCAAATATACTTGTATTCAATGTGAATACACTGTTATACCATGAGTTTTTACTTCTATATGTAAACAGCATCAAATATACTTGTATTCAATGTGAATACACTGTTATACCATGAGTTTTTACTTCTATATGTATACTGCTGTTCCGGCGAAGAATTAAATTGTTTTATTTTGTATAAGGGCCGCTAGAGGCCAACTTTGGGTTGTGCGTAGTACGCTTCATTTGTTTGTTTGTCCCGCGTTTACCCTTACCCAAAGCCTTTGTTTTGTCCCTATTTAACCCCGCGTGCATTGCATGCGGGTCTCTGATTTTGTTGGCGTCTCTCCACACACAAGGTGTGATCTCTTTAGCTACACTCCCCACACATAAGGTGTGATTCTCAAGTAGGCCTTACAACCCTACTCTGTATCCCGAGATCGGTTTAATACACCCTTAAGGGATACCCCCCCTCGAGTCTACGAAGTTTTCCTCCTATTGAATTGAGCTCCCGAACATTTTGGTCCTTCGAACCGGAGCTATTCAACCGACTGTCTTCAATCCATTGGTTCTTCAAGCTAGGAACGAAGTCAGTAAGCCATAGAGAAGTTTTGGTGCACCTGTAAGTTCTTGTGTACCTGCAACTCTATCGGAAACTTAGAAGACCCGAGGGTTCTCGACTAACATAAGGCTAGTCACCGGATCATCAGCATCGTGCCACGTGACCCAGTCTACCGAACCAAGTACACCAAGGTACATCGTTCCGTTTTCTACAAGGTCTACACAGCAGCAGCCATGGATGATCTAACCAACAACACAGCAGCAAGAATAGCAGCGACAGCGAGATCGCAATCAGTAAGTCCCTCTATCCCGGTAGCAGCCCCAGTGTTAGAGGAAGCAGCCCAAGCAGTCGCGATAGATTCCACCAGTGCAGCCATGGCGCAGTGGACACGCCTGCGAACTACTACAAGGCGTCAGATTACGAACACGTGCAGCCAAATCACCACAGCCATTAGAAGAGGTGACCCAGGAGACAGTGTTCAAGCCCTTGCAGAGTACGCGCAGGAATTGTTGAGAACCGCTAGTGATCTCAACAACAGACTGCTTGAAGAAGCTGGCCTAGACGAATTCGATCGGCAGCACGAGGCACATACTAGGTATGTTCAGCAGGTTAAGGCCGTGGCAGCAGAGCTTCAACGTTACCTTACCCCCCGTGCACATCCACCATCAGTTCGAAATGGCCATCCCGCCATTGTACCCTCTGTATACAGTAGCCGGCAGTCGTCAGCAGTGCATCCCGAAGCCGACAGACCACAATCCCACACAGAAGCCCAACAGAGAGTCCTTGCAGCGCAACAGGACCTCCAGGAAGCAGAAAGGGCTCTACAGTCACTAAGGTTAGAAGACAATGACTTAGAATATCGGTCATTGCCAGGTGTAGTCGAACTCGACGCAGTTAATCGCTGGTGCCAAGACAACAGAAGATGGGGAGCAGTAGGAGAAGCGAGCCTACAGGAAGAAGCTCCAGACGATTGGATTGATATGTATCGTGCCGGTCGATTACGACCCCTTCCGCGAGTAGAAGCAGGACCTCATTCGTCAATTCGAGCTGAGTTACCTGATTACAGCGGAAAGGCTCTAGATTGGTTCGCATGGATCGATTTGTTCCGGGCGTTGGTACATGACACATCCAAGGCCGCCGGCGAGAAATTTGCGATTTTGAGGAGACATCTCCAAGGTGACTGTCTAGACGTTGTATACGGTCTAGGGGGAGAAGCTGCTTACATTCAAGCATTGGTCAGGCTTAAGGACAGTTTTGGCAGACGTGACGTCATGCGAGCAGCGCATATTCAAGCGTTAGAGAAACTGGAGTTCCAGAAGAACGATCCTGCTTCCTTCAAGCGGTATGCGGAAAAGGTCCGCACACACTTGTTCGATCTCACTAGAATAGGCGAATTCGCCGCCGCAGACATCATTGAAAGAATCTGTCTCAAGCTACAGCTCGCTGATCGCTTAGCTTGGAATACGGATAGAGGAAGTGGACTTGAAAGGCGAAGCCTCGACCAGTTTGGTTCTTGGCTTTGCAACCGGGCCGCCGCGTATCAAAACGCATACAGCATTGCGGCAGACCAAACAAGTGGAGTGCCGGGTAAAGCTCGTGACAGACAGCATACCCGCACCAACCAGGTTCAGGGTGAAACAAGAGGAAGAGACAATCGTCAGCCCAACAGTAGCTATTGCTTCAATTGCGAAGGCTCCCACAAGTTGGAAGATTGCCCGTCGTTTAAGGGTCTTACGGCTAGAGATAAGCTGTCGTTTTGTAGCCGACGTCGGTTATGTTTCAATTGCCTGAAATCTGGACATTCTGCTAGAGATTGCAGAATGAAGAAATCGTGTTCGGTCCCTAACTGTAATCGCACACACCATGCACTGCTTCACTACCAGCCGGATGACGCGGACGAATCGGTTCGCCCCGCTACAGCCCGCACCAACCTAGCAAAGGGGAAGAAAGCAGCTGTAGGAATGATCCAACTGGATGTTCTGGATGCAGAAGGGAAACCTTGTGAAAGCCAATGTATTTCTGGATGAAGGTAGCGACAGTACGCTTTTCCGAGACGGATTTATTCGCCGACTTGGACTGAAAGGTGTTCCGCAGACTCTCGCCGTTGATGGCGCTGGTGGAGTTTTGAGAAAATATACTTCGCGTCGTATTCAACTCCGAGTTCGGCTACCCACAGGCGAATTCGCCACTCTTCAAGGTTCGACTATGCCTACTGTGGCCAGTCCGGTTCCACTTACAGATTGGAACACCTTAAAGAAGCGTTGGAGACATTTAGCAGACCTGCCATTAGAAAGCAATGGCGGGAGAGTAGACATCCTTCTCGGAATAGATCAGGCCTATTTGACAACGGCCATTGAATCTCGTTTCGGACAAGAAGACGAACCTACTGCTATTCGTACCCGCCTTGGATGGGTCGTAAGAGGAGTAATTGGGAATACATTCAGAAATCTTATGGCGAGAACGCACGCAGTGTTCACCAGCATGGAAGAGGAAGGCGACGCACTAGCGCAGCAGATGAAACGCTTTTGCGACACAGAAGAATTCGGGACGGAGCACAAGACAGATGGCGTTTCCGAAGACGATAGACAAGCTATCGATATTTTAGAAAGCGGAACGCGAAAATTGGCCGTCGGCTATGAAACACCCATCACCTGGAAGGTTGGGGAGCCAGACCTGCCAAACAATCGGCATTTGGCCGAAAGAAGATTGGCTACCCTGCTGCACCGGTTCAACGAAGAACCCGATTTCGGGCAGGAGTATAGAAAAGCCATGGAAAAGAACTTCGAAAAGGGCTATGCAATTGTGTTGGCACCCGCCGACTACGGCCCACCGGAGTATTATCTCGCTCACCATGGAGTGAGAAAAGGTCCGAAGCTACGCGTTGTGTTTGACGCTGCAGCACCGTTCAAGGGAAAGTGCTTGAACGACAGTATTCTCAGTGGTCCGGCTCTACAAACCCCATTGCCATCTGTCATCTTAAAATTTCGGGAAGGCGAAATCGCATGGGCAGCTGACATAGAAGCCATGTTTAGTAGAATACGACTGAGACCAGAAGACGCACGGTACTTTAGGTTTCTTTGGAAAAGAAACGGGGAGGAGAAAGTGTGCGTGTGTGAGATGAAGCGGCTACCATTCGGCGCTACCTGTTCGCCATTCATTGCGATCAGTACCACGCGAAAAATTGCTGCTGATCTCAGCGATGACCCGAAAGTCATCGAGGCAATCAACACAAGGATGTACGTTGACGATTACCTCAGCTCCGCCAAATCACTGGAGGAAGGTATTCAAGAAGCAGTAGGCGTTAAAGAAACCCTAGCAAAAGGAGACATGCACCTTCAAAGCTGGATCTCCAATTCCGCAGCTTTTGTGAAAATCTTAGCACCTACAAGTAAAGGTGTTAGTCAAGGCCCAGCCGAGCTTCCATTAAGCAAGGACGACTCTGAGAAAGTCCTTGGTGTTTACTGGAACCCGAATTCGGATACGCTTAAATTCAGAGTGAGCGGGCTAGAAGAAATCACCTACACACGGGTTGGAATTGCAAGTAAGGTTGCGAGTTTGTTCGATCCGCAAGGGATGGCAGCCTCCCTTTATTGTTAAAGCCAAGATCAAGTTAAGGGAGCTCGGAACAAAAGGGCTTCAGTGGAACGATCTCGTCAGCAGCGACGACCGTGATTGGTGGGAAGAATGGTTTAGCGTCCTACAGCAGCTCAACGACATCGACATTCCACGCTGTTTATTCCCAGATGAAGAGAATATTACCCGATCGGAACTCCACGCATTTGGAGACGCATCGGAAGAAGCGTACGCTGCAGTTATCTACATTCGGAATGTGTACTCTGATGGTCGAGTACTAGTACGACACGTGCGGGCGTCAACAAAATTGGCACCGAAAAGAAGCATTTCCGTGCCAAAGTTGGAGTTAAATGCTGCTCTGCAAGCAGCCCGTCTCGCACGCTCAGTGATCGGAGCATTCACAAGGATTCCGCACCGTCGGTATTTCTGGACCGACAGCAGCACCGTAAGAAATTGGATTCGAGCAACCGCGTCCAAATATCAGATGTTTGTCAGTCATCGGGTTGGAGAAATCCAAACACTGACTCAACCAGACGAATGGCGTTTTGTGCCGGGCAAGATGAACACAGCCGATATCGCAACTCGTTCAGCCATTGAAGAGGAAGCCCTTCCATCGCGCTGGTGGGACGGACCGAAATTCCTACAAGACGACGAAGAAACATGGCCAGCAGATTTGCCATGGATTGCCGTGGTTGAAGAGATACGGCCGGTGCGATCACATCAAGCCACCGTTACTACTTCAACGTTCGATTGGGAAAGTGTCAAGATCGGTGTAGAAGACATTCCGGACTTAGTAAGACTGGAAAAGGTGTTCTACGATCTCGTAAAAAGATGCCAATCGGAGGTGTATAGCGAAGAAATTCGTCGTTTGAAGAAAGGAAAATGGCTTCAGCCTAACTCAAGTTTACTCTCTCTTTGTCCCGTTCTCGGAAAAGATGGACTTTTGAGACTAGGAGGACGAGCCGGGCGAGCTAAGTTGCCCTATGAAGAATTGCACCCGCCATTGCTGCCTGCGCAGCATAGTTTTACGAAGACTATCGTTCGAGCGTTCCACGTATTGCTTAAGCACGTTGGAACAGACTACCAGATCAGCTACATAAGGCAGCATTTCTGGATACCAGGAGGCCGGGAACTAGTCAAAAGGATTAGACACGAGTGTGAAAAGTGCAAACGAGAACGTGCCAAGCCAGGCGAACAACTTATGGCTGAACTACCGGATTCGCGTCTAGAATCTGGCTCAGCTCCATTCACTCGAACAGCCTGTGATCTGTTTGGGCCATTGGAAGTAGGACTTTCGCGAAATCGCACAGCAAAGCGATGGGCCGTTTTGTACACCTGTCTCGTTACCCGTGCCGTCTATGTGGATCTCGTGAACTCACTCTCATCAGACGATTTCCTTCTTAGCCTTCGGCGTTTTATCGGACTTTACGGCAAACCTCGCGTCATGCATTCCGACAACGGCACAAACTTTGTCGGTGCTGAAAACGAGCTGAAAGAAGAAGCCGAAAAACTGTATGCCGATGAGAAAGTAGCCGAGTTCCTGAATTTGAAAAGGATTGACTGGAGATTCCAGCCACCCAGAACACCACATTTTGGTGGAGCGCACGAGTCGCTTGTAAGATCGGCAAAAAGGCGCTTTATACCGCTCTTGACTTGGAGAGTAAGAAGCTACGACATCCAGCGGAAGACACACTCCGCACTCTCCTATATGAAGTAGCCGGTTTATTAAATGGTCGTCCCCTCACTGCAGCCAGTACAGATCCGAATGACTTCCGTCCGTTAACTCCTAACGATTTTCTAAATCGTCCGAGTTCGGCCGACCCACCAGCTGGGACATTCGACGACGCACTGCCCCGTGAGCATTATAGGTACGTCCAGAGAATGGCCAATCTATTCTGGGATCTTTGGAAGAAAGTTTATCTCCAGTCACTTGCCGGAAGAAAGAAGTGGAAATCCCCTCTGCCCAACTTTAAAGTCGGGGATGTTGTGTTGGAGATCGACAAGAGCCTACGACGCGGACAATGGAATATCGGCCGGATTGCGAAGGTATTCCCAGGGCCAGACGGCCTAGTTCGAGTCGTAGATGTGCAGCTGGAAAGAGGACTTTTCCGTCGTGGAATCGACACTCTCGCGCTATTAGAAGTTAGCTCAGCAGGCGATGTCGTCCCAGACATACCCGCTTCGGGGGAGGATGTTCCGGCGAAGAATTAAATTGTTTTATTTTGTATAAGGGCCGCTAGAGGCCAACTTTGGGTTGTGCGTAGTACGCTTCATTTGTTTGTTTGTCCCGCGTTTACCCTTACCCAAAGCCTTTGTTTTGTCCCTATTTAACCCCGCGTGCATTGCATGCGGGTCTCTGATTTTGTTGGCGTCTCTCCACACACAAGGTGTGATCTCTTTAGCTACACTCCCCACACATAAGGTGTGATTCTCAAGTAGGCCTTACAACCCTACTCTGTATCCCGAGATCGGTTTAATACACCCTTAAGGGATACCCCCCTCGAGTCTACGAAGTTTTCCTCTATTGAATTGAGCTCCCGAACAACTGCATCAAATATACTTGTATTCAATGTGAATACACTGTTATACCATGAGTTTTTACTTCTATATATAAACAGGATCAAATATACTTGTATTCAATGTGAATACACTGTTATACCATGAGTTTTTACTTCTATATGTAAACTGCATCAAATATACTTGTATTCAATGTGAATACACTGTTATACCATGAGTTTTTACTTCTATATGTAAACAGCATCAAATATACTTGTATTCAATGTGAATACACTGTTATACTCATGAGTTTTTACTTCTATATGTAAACAGCATCAAATATACTTGTATTCAATGTGAATACACTGTTATACCATGAGTTTTTACTTCTATATGTAAACAGCATCAAATATACTTGTATTCAATGTGAATACACTGTTATACCATGAGTTTTTACTTCTATATGTAAACAGCATCAAATATACTTGTATTCAATGTGAATACACTGTTATACCATGAGTTTTTACTTCTATATATAAACAGCATCAAATATACTTGTATTCAATGTGAATACACTGTTATACCATGAGTTTTTACTTCTATATGTAAACTGCATAAAATATACTTGTATTCAATGTGAATACACTGTTATACCATGAGTTTTTACTTCTATATGTAAACTGCATCAAATATACTTGTATTCAATGTGAATACACTGTTATACCATGAGTTTTTACTTCTATATGTAAACTGCATCAAATATACTTGTATTCAATGTGAATACACTGTTATACCATGAGTTTTTACTTCTATATGTAAACTGCATCGAATATACTTGTATTCAATGTGAATACACTGTTATACCATGGAGTTTTTACTTCTATATGTAAACAGCATCAAATATACTTGTATTCAATGTGAATACACTGTTATACCATGAGTTTTTACTTCTATATGTAAACTGCATCAAATATACTTGTATTCAATGTGAATACACTGTTATACCATGAGTTTTTACTTCTATATGTAAACAGCATCAAATATACTTGTATTCAATGTGAATACACTGTTATACCATGAGTTTTTACTTCTATATGTAAACAGCATCAAATATACTTGTATTCAATGTGAATACACTGTTATACCATGAGTTTTTACTTCTATATGTAAACTGCATCGAATATACTTGTATTCAATGTGAATACACTGTTATACCATGAGTTTTTACTTCTATATGTAAACAGCATCAAATATACTTGTATTCAATGTGAATACACTGTTATACCATGAGTTTTTACTTCTATATGTAAACTGCATGGAATATACTTGTATTCAATGTGAATACACTGTTATACCATGAGTTTTTACTTCTATATGTAAACTGCATGGAATATACTTGTATTCAATGTGAATACACTGTTATACCATGAGTTTTTACTTCTATATGTAAACAGCATCAAATATACTTGTATTCAATGTGAATACACTGTTATACCATGAGTTTTTACTTCTATATGTAAACTGCATCAAATATACTTGTATTCAATGTGAATACACTGTTATACCATGAGTTTTTACTTCTATATGTATACTGCATCAAATATACTTGTATTCAATGTGAATACACTGTTATACCATGAGTTTTTACTTCTATATGTAAACAGCATCAAATATACTTGTATTCAATGTGAATACACTGTTATACCATGAGTTTTTACTTCTATATGTAAACAGGAATAAATATACTTGTATTCAATGTGAATACACTGTTATACCATGAGTTTTTACTTCTATATATAAACAGCATCAAATATACTTGTATTCAATGTGAATACACTGTTATACCATGAGTTTTTACTTCTATATGTAAACTGCATCAAATATACTTGTATTCAATGTGAATACACTGTTATACCATGAGTTTTTACTTCTATATGTAAACTGCATCAAATATACTTGTATTCAATGTGAATACACTGTTATACCATGAGTTTTTACTTCTATATGTAAACAGCATCAAATATACTTGTATTCAATGTGAATACACTGTTATACCATGAGTTTTTACTTCTATATGTAAACTGCATCAAATATACTTGTATTCAATGTGAATACACTGTTATACCATGAGTTTTTACTTCTATATGTAAACTGCATCAAATATACTTGTATTCAATGTGAATACACTGTTATACCATGAGTTTTTACTTCTATATGTAAACAGCATCAAATATACTTGTATTCAATGTGAATACACTGTTATACCATGAGTTTTTACTTCTATATGTAAACAGCATCAAATATACTTGTATTCAATGTGAATACACTGTTATACCATGAGTTTTTACTTCTATATGTAAACAGCATCAAATATACTTGTATTCAATGTGAATACACTGTTATACCATGAGTTTTTACTTCTATATATAAACAGCATCAAATATACTTGTATTCAATGTGAATACACTGTTATACCATGAGTTTTTACTTCTATATGTAAACTGCATGAAATATACTTGTATTCAATGTGAATACACTGTTATACCATGAGTTTTTACTTCTATATGTAAACTGCATCAAATATACTTGTATTCAATGTGAATACACTGTTATACCATGAGTTTTTACTTCTATATGTAAACTGCATCAAATATACTTGTATTCAATGTGAATACACTGTTATACCATGAGTTTTTACTTCTATATGTAAACTGCATCAAATATACTTGTATTCAATGTGAATACACTGTTATACCATGAGTTTTTACTTCTATATGTAAACAGCATCAAATATACTTGTATTCAATGTGAATACACTGTTATACCATGAGTTTTTACTTCTATATGTAAACAGCATCAAATATACTTGTATTCAATGTGAATACACTGTTATACCATGAGTTTTTACTTCTATATGTAAACTGCATCGAATATACTTGTATTCAATGTGAATACACTGTTATACCATGAGTTTTTACTTCTATATGTAAACTGCATCAAATATACTTGTATTCAATGTGAATACACTGTTATACCATGAGTTTTTACTTCTATATGTAAACAGCATCAAATATACTTGTATTCAATGTGAATACACTGTTATACCATGAGTTTTTACTTCTATATGTAAACTGCATCAAATATACTTGTATTCAATGTGAATACACTGTTATACCATGAGTTTTTACTTCTATATGTAAACTGCATCAAATATACTTGTATTCAATGTGAATACACTGTTATACCATGAGTTTTTACTTCTATATGTAAACAGCATCAAATATACTTGTATTCAATGTGAATACACTGTTATACCATGAGTTTTTACTTCTATATGTAAACAGCATCAAATATACTTGTATTCAATGTGAATACACTGTTATACCATGAGTTTTTACTTCTATATGTAAACAGCATCAAATATACTTGTATTCAATGTGAATACACTGTTATACCATGAGTTTTTACTTCTATATGTAAACTGCATCAAATATACTTGTATTCAATGTGAATACACTGTTATACCATGAGTTTTTACTTCTATATGTAAACAGCATCAAATATACTTGTATTCAATGTGAATACACTGTTATACCATGAGTTTTTACTTCTATATGTAAACAGCATCAAATATACTTGTATTCAATGTGAATACACTGTTATACCATGAGTTTTTACTTCTATATGTAAACAGCATCAAATATACTTGTATTCAATGTGAATACACTGTTATACCATGAGTTTTTACTTCTATATGTAAACTGCATCAAATATACTTGTATTCAATGTGAATACACTGTTATACCATGAGTTTTTACTTCTATATGTAAACTGCATCAAATATACTTGTATTCAATGTGAATACACTGTTATACCATGAGTTTTTACTTCTATATGTTAAACAGCATCAAATATACTTGTATTGAATGTGAATACACTGTTATACCATGAGTTTTTACTTCTATATGTATACTGCATCAAATATACTTGTATTCAATGTGAATACACTGTTATACCATGAGTTTTTACTTCTATATGTAAACTGCATCAAATATACTTGTATTTCAATGTGAATACACTGTTATACCATGAGTTTTTACTTCTATATGTAAACAGCATCAAATATACTTGTATTCAATGTGAATACACTGTTATACCATGAGTTTTTACTTCTATATGTAAACAGCATCAAATATACTTGAATTCAATGTGAAAACAC
Source organism: Daphnia magna (assembly GCF_020631705.1). Classification (NCBI taxonomy): domain Eukaryota; kingdom Metazoa; phylum Arthropoda; class Branchiopoda; order Diplostraca; family Daphniidae; genus Daphnia; species Daphnia magna. The sequence continues at coordinate 9,541,954 of NC_059182.1, forward strand.
TGTTATACCATGAGTTTTTACTTCTATATGTAAAATGCATCAAATATACTTGTATTCAATGTGAATACACTGTTATACCATGAGTTTTTACTTCTATATGTAAACAGCATCAAATATACTTGTATTCAATGTGAATACACTGTTATACCATGAGTTTTTACTTCTATATGTAAACTGCATGAAATATACTTGTATTCAATGTGAATACACTGTTATACCATGAGTTTTTACTTCTATATGTAACTGGCATCAAATATACTTGTATTCAATGTGAATACACTGTTATACCATGAGTTTTTACTTCTATATGTAAACTGCATCAAATATACTTGTATTCAATGTGAATACACTGTTATACCATGAGTTTTTACTTCTATATGTAAACTGCATCAAATATACTTGTATTCAATGTGAATACACTGTTATACCATGAGTTTTTACTTCTATATGTAAACTGCATCAAATATACTTGTATTCAATGTGAATACACTGTTATACCATGAGTTTTTACTTCTATATGTAAACAGCATCAAATATACTTGTATTCAATGTGAATACACTGTTATACCATGAGTTTTTACTTCTATATGTAAACTGCATCAAATATACTTGTATTCAATGTGAATACACTGTTATACCATGAGTTTTTACTTCTATATATATACTTCAGGAATATACTTGTATTCAATGTGAATACACTGTTATACCATGAGTTTTTTTTTTACTTAGCATCAAATATACTTGTATTCAATGTGAATACACTGTTATACCATGAGTTTTTACTTCTATATGTATAACAGCATCAGAATATACTTGTATTCAATGTGAATACACTGTTATACCATGAGTTTTTACTTCTATATGTAATACTGCATCAAATATACTTGTATTCAATGTGAATACACTGTTATACTATGAGTTTTTACTTCTATATGTAAACTATGCATCAAATATACTTGTATTCAATGTGAATACACTGTTATACCATGAGTTTTTACTTCTATATATAAACAGATCAAATATACTTGTATTCAATGTGAATACCTTTACTGTAAATATATGAGTTATTTACTTTTATATGTATACTGCATCAAATATACTTGTATTCAATGTGAATACACTGTTATACCATGAGTTTTTACTTCAATATATAAACAGGCTAAATATATTGTATTCAATGTGAATACACTGTTATACGAGAGTTTTTACTTTTATATGTATACTGCATCAAATATAACAATGTGAATACACTGTTATTTAACTTGTATTCTGCATCAAATATACTTGTATTTACACTGTTATACCTATTGTATTCAATGTGAATACACTGTTATACCATGAGTTTTTACTTCTATATGTAAACAGCATCAAATATACTTGTATTCAATGTGAATACACTGTTATACCATGAGTTTTTACTTCTATATATAAACAGGATCAAATATACTTGTATTCAATGTGAATGCACTGTTATACCATGAGTTTTTACTTCTATATATCAACAGGATCAAATATACTTGTATTCAATGTGAATACACTGTTATACCATAAGTTTTTACTTCTATATGTATACTGCATAAAATATACTTGTATTCAATGTGAATACACTGTTATACCATGAGTTTTTACTTCTATATGTATACTGCATCAAATATACTTGTATTCAATGTGAATACACTGTTATACCATGAGTTTTTACTTCTATACGTAAACTGCATCAAATATACTTGTATTCAATGTGAATACACTGTTATACGATGAGTTTTTACTTCTATATGTATACTGCATCAAATATACTTGTATTCAATGTGAATACACTGTTATACCAAGAGTTTTTACTTCTATATGTAAACTGCATCAAATATACTTGTATTCAATGTGAATACACTGTTATACCATGAGTTTTTACTTCTATATATAAACAGGATCAAATATACTTGTATTCAATGTGAGTACACTGTTATACCATGAGTTTTTACTTCTATATGTATACTGCATCAAATATACTTGTATTCATTGTGAATACACTGTTATACCATGAGTTTTTACTTCTATATGTATACTGCATCAAATATACTTGTATTCAATGTGAATACACTGTTATACCATGAGTTTTTACTTCAATATATAAACAGGATCAAATATACTTGTATTCAATGTGAATACACTGTTATACGATGAGTTTTTACTTCTATATGTATACTGCATCAAATATAATTGTATTCAATGTGAATACACTGTTATACCATGAGTTTTTACTTCTATATGTATTCTGCATCAAATATACTTGTATTTAATGTGAATACACTGTTATACCATGAGTTTTACTTCTATATGTAAACAGCATCAAATATACTTGTATTCAATGTGAATACACTGTTATACCATGAGTTTTTACTTCTATATGTATACTGCATCAAATATACTTGTATTCAATGTGAATACACTGTTATACCATGAGTTTTTACTTCTATATGTAAACAGCATCAAATATACTTGTATTCAATGTGAATACACTGTTATACCATGAGTTTTTACTTCTAATATGTAAACTGCATGGAATATACTTGTATTCAATGTGAATACACTGTTATACCATGACTTTTTTACTTCGATTTGTAAACTGCATGGAACATACTTGTATTCAATGTGAATACACTGTTATACCATGAGTTTTTACTTCTATATATAAACAGGATCAAATATACTTGTATTCAATGTGAATACACTGTTATACCAAGAGTTTTTACTTCTATATGTAAACTGCATCAAATATACTTGTATTCAATGTGAATACACTGTTATACCATGAGTTTTTACTTCTATATGTATACTGCATCAAATATACTTGTATTCAATGTGAATACACTGTTATACCATGAGTTTTTACTTCTATATGTATACTGCATCAAATATACTTGTATTCAATCTGAATACACTGTTATACCGTGAGTTTTTACTTCTATATGTATACTGCATCAAATATACTTGTATTCAATGTGAATACACTGTTATACCATGAGTTTTTACTTCTATATGTAAACAGCATCAAATATACTTGTATTCAATGTGAATACGCTGTTATACCATGAGTTTTTACTTCTATATGTAAACAGCATCAGATATACTTGTATTCAATGTGAATACACTGTTATACCATGAGTTTTTACTTCTATATCTAAACAGGATCAAATATACTTGCATTCAATGTGAATACACTGTTATACCATGAGTACTTCTATATATAAACAGGATCAAATATACTTGTATTCAATGTGAATACACTGTTATACCATGAGTTTTTACTTCTATATGTATACTGCATCAAATATACTTGTATTCAATGTGAATACACTGTTATACCATGAGTTTTTACTTCTATATGTAAACAGCATCAAATATACTTGTATTCAATGTGAATACACTGTTATACCATGAGTTTTTACTTCTATTTGTAAACTGCATGGAATATACTTGTATTCAATGTGAATACACTGTTATACCATGACTTTTTTCTTCGATTTGTAAACTGCATGGAACATAATTGTATTCAATGTGAATACACTGTTATACCATGAGTTTTTACTTCTATATATAAACAGGATCAAATATACTTGTATTGAATGTGAATACACTGTTATATCCAAGAGTTTTTACTTCTATATGTAAACTGCATCAAATATACTTGTATTCAATGTGAATACACTGTTATACCATGAGTTTTTACTTCTATATGTATACTGCATAAAATATACTTGTATTCAATGTGAATACACTGTTATACCATGAGTTTTTACTTCTATATGTATACTGCATCAAATATACTTGTATTTAATGTGAATACACTGTTATACCGTGAGTTTTTACTTCTATATGTATACTGCATCAAATGTACTTGTATTCAATGTGAATACACTGTTATACCATGAGTTTTTACTTCTATATGTAAACAGCATCAAATATACTTGTATTCAATGTGAATACGCTGTTATACCATGAGTTTTTACTTCTATATGTAAACAGCATCAGATATACTTGTATTCAATGTGAATACACTGTTATACCATGAGTTTTTACTTCTATATCTAAACAGGATCAAATATACTTGCATTCAATGTGAATACACTGTTATACCATGAGTACTTCTATATATAAACAGGATCAAATATACTTGTATTCAATGTGAATACACTGTTATACCATGAGTTTTTACTTCTATATGTATACTGCATCAAATATACTTGTATTCAATGTGAATACACTGTTATACTATGAGTTTTTACTTCTATATGTAAACAGCATCAAATATACTTGTATTCAATGTGAATAAACTGTTATACCATGAGTTTTTACTTCTATATATAAACAGCATCAAATATACTTGTATTCAATGTGAATACACTGTAATATTATGAGTTTTTACTTCTATATGTAAACAGCATCAAATATACTTGTATTCAATGTGAATACGCTGTTATACCATGAGTTTTTACTTCTATATGTAAACAGCATCAGATATACTTGTATTCAATGTGAATACACTGTTATACCATGAGTTTTTACTTCTATATCTAAACAGGATCAAATATACTTGCATTCAATGTGAATACACTGTTATACCATGAGTACCCTTATATATAAACAGGATCAAATATACTTGTATTCAATGTGAATACACTGTTATACCATGAGTTTTTACTTCTATATGTATACTGCATCAAATATACTTGTATTCAATGTGAATACACTGTTATACCATGAGTTTTTACTTCTATATGTAAACAGCATCAAATATACTTGTATTCAATGTGAATACACTGTTATACCATGAGTTTTTACTTCTATTTGTAAACTGCATGGAATATACTTGTATTCAATGTGAATACACTGTTATACCATGACTTTTTTCTTCGATTTGTAAACTGCATGGAACATACTTGTATTCAATGTGAATACACTGTTATACCATGAGTTTTTACTTCTATATATAAACAGGATCAAATATACTTGTATTGAATGTGAATACACTGTTATACCAAGAGTTTTTACTTCTAAATGTAAACAGCATCAAATATACTTGTATTCAATGTGAATACACTGTTATACCATGAGTTTTTACTTCTATTTGTAAACTGCATGGAACATACTTGTATTCAATGTGAATACACTGTTATACCATGAGTTTTTACTTCTATATGTAAACAGCATCAAATATACTTGTATTCAATGGGAATACACTGTTATACTATGAGTTTTTACTTCTATATATAAACAGGATCAAATATACTTGTATTCAATGTGAATACACTGTTATACCATGAGTTTTTACTTCTATATGTATAGTGCATCAAATATACTTGTATTCAATGTGAATACACTGTTATACCATGAGTTTTTACTTCTATATGTAAACAGCATCAAATATACTTGTATTCAATGTGAATACACTGTTATACCATGAGTTTTTACTTCTATATGTAAACAGCATCAAATATACTTGTATTCAATGTGAATACACTGTTATACCATGAGTTTTTACTTCTATATGTAAACAGCATCAAATATACTTGTATTCAATGTGAATACACTGTTATACCATGAGTTTTTACTTCTATATATTAACAGGATCAAATATACTTGTATTCAATGGGAATACACTGTTATACCATGAGTTTTTACTTCTATATGTATACTGCATAAAATATACTTGTATTCAATGTGAATACACTGTTATACCATGAGTTTTTACTTCTATATGTATACTGCATAAAATATACTTGTATTCAATGTGAATACACTGTTATACCATGAGTTTTTACTTTTTAACAGCATATACTTTATTATGTGATCTGTTATCATGGTTTTTACTTCTATATGTAAACTGCATCAAATATACTTGTATTCAATGTAAATACACTGTTATACCATGAGTTTTTACTTCTTTATGTAAACAGCATCAAATATACTTGTATTCAATGTGAATACACTGTTATACCATGAATTTTTACTTCTATATGTATACTGCATAAAATATACTTGTATTCAATGTGAATACACTGTTATACCATGAGTTTTTACTTCTATATGTATACTGCATAAAATATACTTGTATTTGTCAATTGTTATACCATGTTTATTATTACCATATCTTTTATGAATACTTTCAGTTTTTCTTCTATATGTAAACGCATAATATACTTGTATTCAATTGAATACACTGTTATATATTTTTACTTCTTATGTATACAAATATCTTGTATTCAATGTGAATACACTGTTATACCATGTTTTACTTCTATATGTAAACGCATAATATACTTTATCAATGTGAATACCTGTTCTTGTTTTTACTTCTACATGTAAACTACATCAAATATACTTGTATTCAATGTAAATACACTGTTATATCATGAGTTTTTTCTTCTATATGTAAACTGCATCAAATATACTTGTATTCAATGAGGATACACTGTTATACCATGAATTTTTACTTCTATATGTATACTGCATCAAATATACTTGTATTCAATGTGAATACACTGTTATACCATGAGTTTTTACTTCTATATGTATTCTTCATCAAGTATACTTGTATTCAATGTGGATACACTGTTATACCATGAGTTTTTACTTCTATATGTAAACAGCATCAAATATACTTGCATTCAATGTGAATACACTGTTATACCATGAGTACTTCTATATATAAACAGGATCAAATATACTTGTATTCAATGTGAATACACTGTTATACCATGAGTTTTTACTTCTATATGTATACTGCATCAAATATACTTGTATTCAATGTGAATACACTGTTATACCATGAGTTTTTACTTCTATATGTAAACAGCATCAAATATACTTGTATTCAATGTGAATACACTGTTATACCATGAGTTTTTACTTCTATTTGTAAACCGCATGGAACATACTTGTATTCAATGTGAATACACTGTTATACCATGAGTTTTTACTTCTATTTGTAAACTGCATGGAACATACTTGTATTCAATGTGAATACACTGTTATACCATGAGTTTTTACATCTATATATAAACAGGATCAAATATACTTGTATTCAATGTGAATACACTGTTATACCAAGAGTTTTTACTTATATATGTAAACTACATCAAATATACTTGTATTCAATGTAAATACACTGTTATACCATGAGTTTTTACTTCTATATGTATACTGCATCGAATATATACTTGTATTCAATGTGAATACACTGTTATACCATGAGCTTTTACTTCTATATGTAAACAGCATCAAATATACTTGTATTTAATGTGAATACAATGTTATACCATGAGTTTCTACTTCTATATGTAAACAGCATCAAATATACTTGTATTCAATGTGAATACACTGTTATGCCATGAGTTTTTACTTCTATATGTATTCTGCATCTAATATACTTGTATTCAATGTGAATACACTGTTATACCATGAATTTTACTTCTATATGTAAACAGCATCAAATATACTTGTATTCAATGTGAATACACTGTTATACCATGAGTTTTTACTTCTATATGTATTCTGCATCAAATATACTTGTATTCAATGTGGATACACTGTTATACCATGAGTTTTTACTTCTATATGTAAACAGCATCAAATATACTTGTATTCAATGTGAATACACTGTTATACCATGAGTTTAACTTCTATATATAAACAGGATCAAATATACTTGTATTCAATGTGAATACACTGTTATACCATGAGTTTTTACTTCTATATGTATACTGCATCAAATATATTTGTATTCAATGTGAATACACTGTTATACCATGAGTTTTTACTTCTATATGTAAACAGCATCAAATATACTTGTATTCAATGTGAATACACTGTTATACCATGAGTTTTTACTTCTATTTGTTAACTGCATGGAACATACTTGTATTCAATGTGAATACACTGTTATACCATGAGTTTTTACTTCTATTTTTAAACTGCATGGAACATACTTTTATTCAATGTGAATACACTGTTATACCATGAGTTTTTACTTCTATATATAAACAGGATCAAATATACTTGTATTCAATGTGAATACACTGTTATACCAAGAGTTTTTACTTGTATATGTAAACTGCATCAAATATACTTGTATTCAATGTGAATACACTGTTATACCATGAGTTTTTACTTCTATATGTATACTGCATCAAATATACTTGTATTCAATGTGAATACACTGTTATACCATGAGCTTTTACTTCTATATGTAAACAGCATCAAATATACTTGTATTCAATGTGAATACACTGTTATGCCATGAGTTTTTACTTCTATATGTATTCTGCATCTAATATACTTGTATTCAATGTGAATACACTGTTATACCATGAATTTTTACTTCTATATGTAAACAGCATCAAATATACTTGTATTCAATGTGAATACACTGTTATACCATGAGTTTTTACTTCTATATGTAAACAGCATGAAATATACTTGTATTCAATGTGAATACACTGTTATACCACGAGTTTTTACTTCTATATATAAACAAGATCAAATATACTTGTATTCAACGTGAATACACTGTTATACCATGAGTTTTTACTTCTATATATGAACAGAATTAGATATACTTGTATTCAATGTGAATACACTGTTATACCATGAGCTTTTACTTCTATATGTAAACAGCATCAAATATACTTGTATTTAATGTGAATACAATGTTATACCATGAGTTTCTACTTCTATATGTAAACAGCATCAAATATACTTGTATTCAATGTGAATACACTGTTATGCCATGAGTTTTTACTTCCATATGTATTCTGCATCTAATATACTTGTATTCAATGTGAATACACTGTTATACCATGAATTTTTACTTCTTTATGTAAACAGCATCAAATATACTTGTATTCAATGTGAATACACTGTTATACCATGAGTTTTTACTTCTATATGTATTCTGCATCAAATATACTTGTATTCAATGTGGATACACTGTTATACCATGAGTTTTTACTTCTATATGTAAACAGCATCAAATATACTTGCATTCAATGTGAATACACTGTTATACCATGAGTACTTCTATATATAAACAGGATCAAATATACTTGTATTCAATGTGAATACACTGTTATACCATGAGTTTTTACTTCTATATCTATACTGCATCAAATATACTTGTATTCAATGTGAATACACTGTTATACCATGAGTTTTTACTTCTATATGTAAACAGAATCAAATATACTTGTATTCAATGTGAATACACTGTTATACCATGAGTTTTTACTTCTATTTGTAAACTGCATGGAACATACTTGTATTCAGTGTGAATACACTGTTATACCATGAGTTTTTACTTCTATTTGTAAACTGCATGGAACATACTTGTATTCAGTGTGAATACACTGTTATACCACGAGTTTTTACTTCTATATATAAACAAGATCAAATATACTTGTATTCAACGTGAATACACTGTTATACCATGAGGTTTTACTTCTATATATGAACAGAATTAAATATACTTGTATTCAATGTGAATACACTGTTATACCATGAGTTTTTTCTTTTATATATAAACAGCACGAAATATACTTGTATTCAATGTGAATACACTGTTATACCATGAGTTTTTAATTCTATATGATTTCTGCATCAAATATACTTGTATTCAATGTGAATACACTGTTATACCATGAGTTTTTACTTCTATATGTAAACAGCATCAAATATACTTGTATTCAATGTGAATACACTGTAATACTACGAGTTTTTACTTCTATATGTAAACAGCATCAAATATACTTGTATTCAATGTGAATACACTGTTATACCACGAGTTTTTACTTCTATATATAACAGGATCAAATATACTTGTATTCAATGTGAATACACTGTTATACCATGAGTTTTTACTTCTATATGTATACTGCATCGAATATACTTGTATTCAATTAAATTACACTGTTATAACATGATGTTTTTACTTCTTTATGTATACTGCATCAAATATACTTGTATCCAATGTGAATACACTGTTGAGCGGTTGTG